>NC_143139.1:58567500-58870530 GCF_059928025.1 Delphinapterus leucas
TCATTTGAACTGTAATTTGTAATACTGAGATTTTGCAAACCTAAATTAGAGCCAAATCTCAATGTAAATTTCTTTTCCCACGTGCAAACCTTTACTGGGGTGAAACAAAGATTCACCATGCAAAATGTCCATGTGCCAACTACAGATTTATAGAACTAAGGAGGACTAAATCAAAAACCAATTTATATAATTCTTTGATAACTATTCCAGAGCCTGCCCAGGCACTGCATTTTATTAGCAGGTGTTACATTACCCCAGCCAGCTGTCAATACCTGCTGTCACCAATGGAGATGCAAAATATACACAGAAATACAGCAAATATATTCCCCCGATGTCCTTCACCATCATGTTTTGAAGTTAGGAAATAAAAACTTTGTTTACCTATCATCTTCATTCTGCTTCATTATTCTAAATGGAGTTATACAAAATGCATATTTTTTAAAGTTGATTTTTCCAATCATTGTTAGTGTTAATAAAACTGTAAAAATTAACTTTAAGATAGCTAGAAATATGATCATTGATACGTAAGCAAAACTTTTAATGAGTTTTTGCACAAGTTAAATTATGGGGAAAATTTCCATGAAATTGCATTTATTTTCACAGTATGGTTTCTGCTTTTCAGTTACACACTTTTCTTTGATCTCTATGTCATTTACAAGACCACAAGTCAACTTTCCTCGCCTTTGTCTTTTGTGAATTCTCTATACTGACTATCCATGGCATAGATATACTAAGAAATAATTAAATTTAAAACTCTGATGAATTCTTTGCCCCTCTAGCAAGTTAAGGTGCAAAAAAAAAATTCAAGATCTTAAACTTTCTAGATTTTATTTCTTTAAAATTAACTCACATATTGTTAAACTGGATTATTTTCCCAAAGCTATTTTCATCTTAGATCTCCCATGAGGTGTTTCTCTTAGAATTTCCTTTTCAATTGGCATATGCACAACCTTTCCAAATTCCGTACTCAACAGTTCAAGCAAACATTCTGTTTATTCTTACTCAAGATCAATTTTTCCCCAATCACATCTTTCAATTCATGTCTACCACAAGAACAGATTTGAAAGTGAAATTCCTGGAAGTGGTGGCTTCATCTCAAAGTCAATTTCTTTACACAAATTCTGGCTCACGAGAGTCAAGTCCTGTCTGGTCACACACAGCACAGAGGTTCAACAAAGATACTTGAATAGAATGCATTTGAGGGAACAATCTTCCTAACAAATAATCCATTCCACTTCCAAGATTAGCCTTTTCAGTGTCAGAACTTTTCCCTGAGGGGTTTTATTATATCAGACAGTTGCCAATGGAAACAAAAGATAGTCTTTTAAGTATTTTGAATTCTATCGCATTCTCCTTCTATCTGATAATTAGATATTAGAGATTTATGTAATTATAATCTGGAAGAGATTTGAAACTACTTTTTCCTTTTTGTCATTTTTGTCCCCCCCCAGTGCTTGAAAAACAAGTAGACTTTCAAATGACAATTTACTTCTTTCTAGACAAAAAAAAAAATTAACAGATAAACATAATACATTCAGATCTCTCCCTATAAACTGGGGTTTCAAGTTCTGAGATTCAGTGTTTGAAATGAGAGAAAGTTTTAAAAATCCTCCTTTTCCATTTTAGTCAGGTAAAAATGTCATCTTATATTTAATGATTGATTTGATTTGTTCTCTAGGTATAACTGCATAGATTTAGCTTCCTTTTTTTCAACCAAGGAACAGGAGGAATTTAATAATCTCCTATACATATGCCAACTTAAAAAAAATGTCTTGCTTCTATTTTAAAAATTACTGTTAGGTAAATATTATTAACTCCACATTTCTTAGAATTGAGGCCAAGATATTTAAATAACCTGGCAAGTTTCAAATTTTTTTTAAAAAGGGGAAAAAAAGTATTGCAATAAGGCTTTTCAATTTAGGTTAATTTTGATTGCCTAGTTGCAAAGCCCATACTTATGTCATGTCACAGATGGAACTCTTGGCCTGAACTAATACAGAGAGAGTACATGAATAAAACTAAAGTTATATTGGCACTTTCAGGCACTGCCTTGGAGAAGTTCATGGCTTCCAGTGTTCTGAGTCATGGTAACATAGTGATGTAAAATTACAACATTATAGGCACCTGGGTAAAATTCTGTATATCTTGTTTAAATAATACTGCTCATGTCACAAATTTGCATCAAATACAATCTTATACTATCTTAAGTGTAAGGTACTTTTTTTTTTTTTTTTTTTGTGGTACGCGGGCCTCTCACTGTTGTGGCCTCCCCCGTTGCGGAGCACAGGCTCCGGACGCGCAGGCCCAGTGACCATAGCCCATGGGCCCAGCCTCTCCGCAGCATGTGGGATCCTCCCGGACTGGGGCACGAACCCGCGTCCCCTGCATCGGCAGGCGGACTCCCAACCACTGCGCCACCAGGGAAGCCCAGTAAGGTACTTTTTGATACCATTCAACATTAAAAATTCTTTTGTATGAGAAACTGGGTTTATAAATTTTGCAGTTATGTCAATTTATACAGTACTTGTCTTAATGTGATTTTTTTAAGCATTAGCAGGAAAATAACTTTTCTTTGTTTTTGTTCAAAGGATGACAAGTGATTTGCTTTCAACACGTAATTTTTACTTTCAGTTTTGCTCTGATGTGAGATCAGATTAATGTAGTCACTTGTTCTGGAACTGTCTTCATACTGTTTTACCATAGAAGTATCTTTATACTATTTTATCATACATGTAAATTATTTTACCTCCAGTAATATACCTTTACATTATTTAGTTTGCTAAAGTACTACACATACTCATGCATGCTTATAAAACCCTGGTACTTGGATATTCAATGATGCCTATATATTTATTATGTATTATTTTATTTATAAGTCACCACTTTGGGGCAATGTTACTCCATTAAGGAATGATAGAATCCATATTGTTATAGTTTCTACATGATTGTATTGATTCTTAGTAAGATTTCCATAAAAATAAAACTCCATCAGAAGTTCTGATAGTTGTAATATGAGAAGATCAGGTGGTCCCCCTTGGCAGAAAACAAGTATATTGAAAAAATTGCCCCCCAAAGTCATAATCATTTCAGAGTCCTAAAAATCAACCAAATGCAGACAACAAATTGAGAAGCAATTATTCTTCAAAACTCCAGTGTTACTGGGTAAGGACAGTAATAAATCTATAGCCTTCTTTTTGGGCCTTCCCATCAACTTGATCAGAGAAAGTTTTAGCTTTAACTGTTTGTCGCTGACTGCAAAACCCAGCAGCTTTGAAATAGGACATTTAAGATTCAAGTGAAGGTTGAGAGTCAGTACAGAGTAGCAAAAACCTGTGGTTTTGTTGGCTAAATGTGGCTGACATGGTTAGTAGCTACAGGGAAAACAAAGTTTTCCAATCCTGAGGTAACAGGCTGAGTCTATGGTAAGAGGAACAGCAGCCAGAACTTAACAGTGAGATTCTGAAAGTGAGAAGATAGAAAAGTTGATATGAGGTCTCCAAATATTTCTAGTTGATTTCTAAACTATGCAAATGTAAAGCAACCTGGAAGGAACCTGGAAGAATAGAGGCCAAGGGAGATTTAAAACTGGCTTTGACATTGTAGGTATTTCTCAAGTCACACATAGCTTGGGTTGCTAAAGGTACAAACGTTCCAGACTTGAGGTTTATGAGCACAACATCTGCCTGAATCATTGGCTGATCAGTAAACTATGCAGAAATAGGTATAAGTCCTTCTGCCCCCCCAAAAAAAGAGAAAAAAGGGGAAAGCTGAGCAAAGATAACTATAGCTGCACACCATGAGGGAATCTGGTTACATCATCTAATTCCTGACAAGAGACTAAAATCAAGATAAGAACACTCAGAAAAATAAAATAGAATTCAGAGTTCCCATAATATACCACCTAAAATATCCAGGTTTAAGAAAAACTGAGATATACAAAGAAAAAGGAAAATGTAAAACAAAACAAAACAAAAACAACCTTAAAACATAACTCAAAATAATCCCATCTGTCCATATGTTGGAATTACTGAATGAAGACTTCAAAGTAACTATTTATTTAAAGGAAAATATGATAACAATGAGACTAGACATAGAGACTCTCAAGAGAGAAATGGAAAGTATAAAAAGAACCAAGTGGAAGTTTTAGAGATAAAAATTATAATAACTAAAATGAAACATTCAATAGATGACTTCATCCATGAATTTGAAATGGAACACGGAAAACCATGAACTTGCAGGTAAATTAATGAAAATTATCCGTTCCAAAGACAGAGAGAACAAATATTGAAAGAAAATGAATAGTTCCTCAGAGATCTTTGGAACAATTTCATGCATTTCAACATGCATGTGATGAGTGTCTCAGAAAAGAGGAAAGAGAAAGGGGAAAAAAATAAAGAAATAATGGCCAAAAATTGTTTTTCATATTTGATGAAAACTCTAACTTACAGACCCACACAGAGACACACAATAGTCAACTACTCAAATTCAAAGGCAATGAAAAGTCCTTCATGTAGTAAGAAAAAAATGACCGATAGCAGACAGGGAAAAATGGAAACATTGACTTCTCACCAGAATAGAGGCTGGTAGGCACTGGAATAAAACACTTAATGTGCTGATGGTTAAAGAAGAAATAAAACTATCTCCTTGGCGGACAAAATATTCTTCTATGTAGAAAATCACAATTAACCTACAAAAAAGTCATTAGAACAAATAAATAAGTTTAGCAATGTTGCAGGATTATAAGATCAATACCCCTAATTCAATTGTATTTCTGCATATTAGCAAAATAAACTTGATAATGAATTTAAAAATAATTCCTTTGAAAATAGTACCAAAAGGGAATAAGATATTAGGAATATATTTAGTGAAAGTAGAGTAAGACCTATACACTGAGAAGTACAAAACATTGCTGACAGAACTTTAAAAAGTCAAATAACTGGATATATATACAATGTTCATGAATTGGAAGATTCAAAATGCTAAAGAGTTAATTCTTCCCTAATTGATCTATAGATTTAATACAAACCCAAAGAAAATTCCAGTAGCCTTTTTTTGGGGGTGGGAGGAAGGGGTAGAAATTTGCAAGCTGAGCTTAAAACTTATACAAAAATGTAAAGAACCTAAAATAACCAATTTGGAAAATAAAATATCATTGTGGAGGACATACACTCCCTGATTTCTCAGTTTCCTATAAAAGCTAAAGTCATCAAAAAAATTCAGTACTGGCTTAAGGATAGACATATAGTTGAATGGAACAGAGTAAAGAGTCCAAAATGGCCCTCACACATATGGTTAACTGGCTTTGGACAAAAGAGCCATAGTAATTAAGTGAGGAAAGAATATTCTTTTCAACAAAAGCTGTAGTAATATAGGTATATATTGAATGAATAATCCTTCCTTAACGCCATATAGAACAATCAATTTAAAATGAATTACAGACTTAAATGTAGGAAGTATGAATTTTTTTAGAAGGAAACACGAAAGAAAAATATTTGTGGCTTTGCCATAGGCAAAGATTTCTTAGGTTTGACACAGAAAGTAAAAAAAAAAAAAAAGGATAACCAACAGACTGGAAGAAAATATTTGTAAAACCTATCTATATCTTATGTATCCAAACTACGTAAAGAAAACTTGAGACTCAAAAATACAAATTCAAAAATTCTCATTGAAGTGAACAAATTTTTTTTTTTTTTGCGGTACGCAGGCCTCTCGCTGTTGTGGCCTCTCCCATTGTGGAGCACAGCCTCTGGACGCGCAGACTCAGCGGCCATGGCTCACGGGCGCAGCCGCTCCGCGGCATGTGGGATCTTCCCGGACCGGGGCACGAACCCGTGTCCGCTGCATCGGCAGGTGGACTCTCAATCACTGCGCCACCAGGGAAGCCTGAACAAAATGTTTTAATTGACAATTTCCCCCCAAAAGATAACTGAATGGCAAGAAACACATGAAAAGATATTCAACATAATTAATCATTAGGGAAACACAAATTACAATCACAATGAGATAACGCAAAACATACACAAGAATTCATTTTACAAAAAGAAGAGAGAATAAATACCAACTGTTGGTAAGAATGTGGAGAAACTGGAACTCTAAAGCTTTGATGCTGGGAAAGTAAAATGACATAGCCACTTGGAAAAAGAGTTTGTTATTATTTTTTTAACTTAAGTATACACTTGTCATATAATCCAGCCACCCTATTCTCCATAGTCTACTCTAGTGAAATAAAAATATGTTATATTTTATAATTTCCACTAAATTCTTTTACACCAAATAAATAGCAGCATCATTTATAGTAACAGAAAATCTCAAAACAACCCAAACATCCACCAGCTGGTAAGCAATATATGGTATTTTAACATAATAGAGTACTATTCAGTAAAAAAGGAGAAGAAACTACTAATGCATGCAATAACATAGATCAATCTTAATAAGGCAAAATTATAGAGCCAGAATCCAGTATACGGTTGTCTGGGATTAGGTGTGGGAGTGAGGATTTATTGCAAAGAGCACAAGGGGATGTTGTGGGTATGATAGTATTCTAAAACTGAATTGCAGTGATGGCTGCACAACTGTATAAATTTACTGAACTTATTAAACTGTACACTTAAAATAGTTGAATATTATGGTATGTAAATTATACCTTAACAAAGCTGTGAAAAAATTCTTTGTAAAAACAAAGAGAAAAAGCAAGAGAAAAAAATGAAATTAAGGTTTGGGTTTTCTGTTATTGCATCATATTGCAATGATTTATGTACATATAATTTAACATTTATTGATTTTCTACAATGTTCTAGGTTCCTTGAGGATATTAAAAAAAAATCTATGCCCTCAAGTCACAATAATGACCTAGGTAGACAGAACTGAGTAACTGAGAAAAATGAGATAAAAAGTTAAAATTGAGATACAAATTCCTATGAAAATAAAGAATTAATTGATTTTAATTGAGGGTTCTGTAAAACACTTAAGAAAGAAGAGTATGCCTAAGTTGGTAGTTAAATAATTTCATAGGATTTTAAAATGCAAAGTTGATTTTGAAAATATATTTCTGAAATAGGAAGCAGCATGAGTAAAGGCATGTAGGCTCTAAACGTATCATATCATGTTGCTATAAAAAAAATAATAGGAATGTCTCACCAGTAAAGAGCCTGTGGTTTTCTTTTAGAAACAATCTTATTAAGAGGTATACATTAGAAGTATTTTTTATTAAAATAAATGAGCAATATAAACTTACACTAAACTTATAATGTCAAAAATTGAATTACCCTGATATTGTTTATAACCTCACTTGGGTTTTAAATATCTTTTTAAATTTCCCAACCAAGCACTTGTAAATCATATTTTTAGACCATATGTGATTTTCTCTAAGAACTCGTAATATAGGTGACCTTTGCATTGGAAAATTATGATCACGTAAGTAACAGAAAATCAAAGAAATATAATTAAATTAGGCAAAGTTATATGTAGATGTACTTTTTTTTAGGAAATCAAGGACATAGGAATATAGATTAAGAAAACAAACAAAAAGCATCCATTCATGTAGGAATATTATTTTTAACAAAATATTTACAATAGGATTCTCCTAAGGTATTACATTCAACATTGCACTACCAATAAGCAATTAAAATGAATTTAGTTAATTTAGAGAGTGATGTTTGTATGTACTTAGATAATCTCAAGAATGAGTAAATCTGGTTAGAGCAATGGAGGACATAGAAAAAGTATTTCAGAGATTGCCTAATAGAGTTATTGCTCCAGCTAATTCTCCACATTCCTAGCCTTTTATGTTCTACTCCATTATGCAGCTTCTGAGTGTTTCACTCTGAAAGTCACTATGAGGTTAAGTTCTGATCACACATTTTTCAGGTGACCTGCAAATAGTAATTAGGGTCCAATATTTTGAAAGTGTTGGTTTTAAAATTTCATTTATCTTTTTATAAATATAGTCACTTTGTTGATCAGAATCAACATTGTCATACAATATAAATGGGCAAGGTGTGTAAAAAATATATATTTTAAATCCAAGAGTTTACTACATTGATTGCATAGGTTCATAATTTAAAAGTAAGTTTGAATATTTCCTTTAGTTTCATCTTATGAATACAATGTGAACTTATATAAAAGTCTACTTTAGAAGACCCTGAGGCTTACAGAAGGCTAAAGGGAAATTTAAGGTGCTTATTTATAAGTTATAGCAAATCTTTTGGAATATTTAATATTGCTATGAATAAGATGGATAGGATTGGCAGAAATAAACTGGAGATAATAGAGTCTCAAGAAATTTCTGTGTCTTTTACTGCATATCTCTTGGCACCAATCCAGAAATAAAGAGGCAGGTAAAAATGAAAATTAATTTCAAAACATTACCATGATGAAAAATAATAAGAATATGATAATAATGTTAGTTTTTGTAAATCACATAAAAGACTCATTTTAGCTGCACTTACTCCCAAGGTTTAATTTTTACTCTTTTGCTAATAATGAACGCCTATTTACACTGAACAAACCATTTGCGTACTACTGCACTATATTTTCCCACTAGTCATTGTTGAAGGCTTAGGAAAAACTGCTAAGTCTTCAATGGTAACATAAAGCTTTCAGCAGTCTTTTTTTTTTTTAGTCCACTACTTTTATTTTTTATTTTCTTTGCAACCACCTAGAGGAGTAGGATAGGGAGGGTCAGCATCATGTTTTAAGTGAAAAGACAAGAGTAGGTTTTAGAATGGGATCATAATTTTTGAGAGTTAAAATCAGGAAAGTACTGAGACAGAATATGTAAAGTAAACTAAAATATCTCAAAGGTATTTATATGAAAGCTGAAGAAAAGTACATATAAGCAAATGATTCCAAATATGCTATATACATATTAAATGGTGCTACAGAGCAGGTGCTTCATTATGCTGGGACTCATTTTGGAATCTACATGTTTTAAGTTTGAAGTATAATAATCAATAAGTCAAAAACATTTAGTGTTCCTAATGAACAGATGTGTAATATACATTCTTCTTTAAAATAATTGTGATATGAAACCTACTATATGTATTCTGCATGTAGAACCACATATTAAAAGTAAAATAATGGAGAAGTGTTAGAGTATTGATCTCATAGACCTTTACCTGCCTCCTTATGGCATACTTTGACACAGAATGCCAGTGGGATGTTCAAATGGAAAATGTGTAACTCTCTTCAGATTGGAATGCAAAAATTATACTTTTAAAAATACAATTGCATTATTGTATGAAATCCTTTGGTATAGATCAAACCGTGCTCCCAACTCCACTCTCCCAAGATAAAAATCAAACTTCAGTGGCCAAAATCCTGGTGAAATTCTGTAAACCTGTGTCAGATATCAGACCTGAATCCTTACCCCTCCATCGAGAAATCTTTCATTTAGGGACTTCCCTGGTGGTCCAGTGGTTAAGACTCCACGCTCCAAATGCAGAGGGTCTGGGTTCAATCCCTGATCAGGGAACTAGATCCCTCATGCCACAACTAAGAGCCTGCATGCCGCAACTAAAGATTCCACATGCTGCAATGAAGATCCTGCACACGGAAATGAAGATCCTGTGTGCCACAACTAAGACTCGGCGCAGCCAAACAAATGAATAATTTTTTTTTAAAGAAATCTTTCATTTAAAAATCATTTTGGGGGATTATTTTTAAATTTACACCCCAGTATTGGCTCGTGTAAATTATGGTAAATTAGATGAAGTATTACTACTGCAAGTAACATGATAAGAATTAAAAAGTATAATACCAATAATAAAAATAAATTTAACTTATTGATCACTTATGTGCTAAATGGCTGACATACCGTATTATTGGATACAATTCTAAGATAGCTACTATTATTCACTCCCTCCTTAAGAGATGAAAAAATTACATCTTTGTGAGATTGAAGAACTCACCAAATTCATACAACTAAAAATATAAAATTCCTAACACTTCTATCACAGTCAATATATGCTAGACATTGATCTAAGTGATTTATATATTAATATAATTAATCATTATAATAATACTAGAAGGTAAGTAACAATACTATACTGTTTCCTAGATGAAGAAACTGTAGCAAAGAGAGGTTAAGTAGCTTGGCCAAGGTCACATAGCAACTAAGTGACAGACTCAGGTTCATACTTATCTGGTTTGGCCATAGCATTCATCCATTTAATAACTACACTTAAAATTTGTTTACTGAGAAAAGAATATTAATTAACATTAATTGATCTCAAAATGATCAAGAATTATCCATTCTAAGAAAACCAGCAAATAAAGTATAAAATAATACAAGTGAATTTCTTTTCTCAGCAGGGAACAAACTGCAAACGTGTTCCTGCAATTCTCACTGAAGGTGATAAACCTAAGTCTGATTCCATACCTAAGTCAAGGTCAGTGGAAGTGCTAACTCTGAAGAAATAAGATGAGAAAAGATCATATTTGATTGAAGTGTCAGGTACAGCATAAAATATCTGAGACATTTGTTTAATTTTAATTTAATTTTAAGATCAAAAAGAAAGCTAACATGTCCTCTCACATTTCTATTCAACAGTTTACTGAAGATTCTAGAGAGTACAATCAGTGAAGAATAAGGACTGTATGATATCCATATTGAAATGGAAGAAAAAAATCCACTTCATATGAGAACATGATCATCTATGTAGAAAACCCTTAAAAATCTACAAAATATTTTAGTAGAACCATTAAGTACTTTTAGGAAATTTTTAGGATAAAATATGAATATACAGAAATAACTTGCATTTTTATATGTGACCAACAAACATTCAGAATTTTAAATTATAAAAAATGTCAGAATACCAACTGCAATAACAACTGAAATATGAAGTACTTAGGGAATATTTAACAAACGTGTGCATGATATGTATAGTGAAAACAAACAAAAAACATTGCTGAGATAAGTTAGACAAAACCTAAGTAAATGTAGAGTTATACTACTTTTATGGATGTAAAAAATCAATATTAAGGTGTCATTTTTTCCCAAAATTTATCTTTAAGCTGAACACAGTGCCAGTCAATATCCCAGAAGGCCTTTTACTTTTCTTGGGAAATTTGTAGGCTAATTGTAAAACTTACATGGAAATGCAAAGAAACAGAAATGACCAAAACAAATCAAAAAAAGAAAAAGAAAAAAATGAGGGGGAGTTATACTGTCTTATATTCACATTCATTATAAAACTACTGTAATCAAGACAGTGTGGAATTGGTATAAAGATAGTCATATAGATCTTGTAGAGCAGAGAGACCAGAAAGACCATACGTGCATGGTCAATTAAATTTTCAAAAAGTTGTCAAGGCAAGTCACTGAGGAAATGATCTTCATTTAAAAAATAATCGTACTAGAATAATTGGAAAAATTTCTGAAAAGTGGGAATGTCAACTATTAACTTTCACCAGATAAAAAAATTAACTTGAAATGGAGCATATACCTAAATGTGTGTTAAACTTATAAAACTTCTAAAAGAAAATATGAGCAAACATCTTAGTAAACTTGAGCATGGCAAAGATATCTTAAATAGGGCAAAATACCACAAGAAGAAAAAAATGGTAAATGATATGTCACCAAAATTAAAAATGTTTGCTTTTCAAAAATAAAAAGGAAATTCAGTAAATGGGAGAAAATATTGTCAAAATAAATACACCAATTATTGAATTTAGAATATATATATAGAACTTTCAAATCTTAAGAATTAAAAATAAAAAAACAAAGGTTTGAATGAGCACTTCAACAACAGAGCTATAAGAATGATAAATAAGCATATGAAATTATGTTCAACATCATTCATTATTGGGGAAATGAAAGATATAAACTACAATGAGATAGCACTAAACATTGACTAGAATGGTAAAATTAAAGCAACAGATCATACCAACTATTGGTAGGGATATGAAACAATTTGACTCAGATTCACTGCTGGTAAGAATGTAAAATGTCACAACTACAGTTGACTCTTGAACAACAGGAGGGATAGGGGCGCCCATCCCCTGCACTGTTGAAAATATGCATATAACTTTACAGTGGGCCCTCTGTATCAGCAGTTCCATATCTGCTGATTCAACCAACCTGCAGATCGTGTAGTACTACAGTAGGTATTTATTGAAAAGAATCCATGATAAGAGGACCTGCACAGTTAAAGCCTATGTTATTCAATGTCAACTGTACTTTGTAAAACAGTTTGGCAGTTTTTTGTTTTTTTTTCGAAACAAACTAGTTTTTAATACCTATCTTATATCACAGCCTAGGTATTTATCCAATTGAAATACCTAGAATTGAAAGCATATGCTCATACAAAGAGTTTCACACAGATGCTCATAGCAGCTTTAATTGTAATAGCTAAAAACTGGAAACAACCCTACTGGCCACCAACAGGTGGATGGATAAACAAATTGTGGTATACTCATATAATGGAATTCTACTCAACAATAAAAAGGAATTAACTAGCAATACTTGCAACAACATGGAAACATTTCAAAATAATTTCATGAAGTGAAAGATACCAGACAAAAAGAGTACACAAGAAATGGATTCAATATATTTGAAATTCTAGAAAAAGCAAACCAAGTCTACAGTTATAAAAATCAGATCAATGTTTGTTTGGGGACAGAGGAAGTGGGGAGGGAAGAATAGATACCAAAGTGGCATAAGGAAACTTGTAGGTGACCTCTATACTCATTATTTTGAGTGTGGTGATGATTTGTTAGATGTATATAAAAATAGAACATTTTATATGTAAGATATGTGTAGTTTAATGCACAGCGATTATAACTTTATAAACTTGTGGAAAAGAAGGAGGATGACGAGGATGACAAGGATGATAAGGAATCGCTGCAGGAACAGCAATCACTGAATCACTGGTTTTATTCTTTTAAAAAAGAAAAAAAACTTCCTCCATGTAAACTTTCTTACATGGATAGCCTGAAACTCATTCACAAACCACACTAGCTAAAGTTAACAAAATGCTTCTAAAATGTCCACTAGGCTGAAATATCACTGATTTATGAACAGGTCATGGTCAATTGCAAATGACTGTTTAAGGGTAATGTGGGTGTCATTTGGGTCCAGGGTAAGGCTGGAAATTAAACTCTTTATTCTATATGGTTTTATAAAGCATCTCTATTTGAATCATCATATTTCATCACACTAAATATCCTATGAATTAAGATCATGTTATAATTTCTGTTATTAACATTTTGGTGGCAAGAAGAAATGTCTCAATTATAATAAATGACTTGGACAATATTACTTAACTTTGGCTTTTATCTTCTTATTCTAAATACTATGCTCCTTTCTTCATAAAATTCTGTGTGTATGCATTAGGAACAAGAGACATCCATAATACTCAATGCAAAATTATACTAACATGACACTCAGGAACGGTCAGGGTGAGGAAAGAATAAAAGATGCTACATATTGCTTCCTAGAGAAAGCAAGGCTTTTGGCTTGCTTCAAGGATTTTTCCTTCCTAGCCAAATCTTGAAGGAATAAACTAGGATAGATTGTTAATAGGAGTTGCACAGTGTCTGGATCATTAAATAGGATCTCATTAAATACGACTTGAATGGAAGATGTTTCAGTACTCTGAGAATCCTATGAGCAAAGTCATAAGATGGGGAGAAAGAATATTTGAATTTTTTTATGGAGGTGCTAGTAAGAAACCTGGCTAAATTAAAGAGAACTGTTAAGTGGGGACAGTAAAGCACCACTTCAGAGATGTGGGAAAAGGAGAGAGAGGGAAGTTCACCAAAAAAGGTTAAGAAATACATGTATTACTCTTTAAATAGAGTTAGGGTAGATCAGGGGTTAATAGCCTAGATACCAGAGCCGGCTGTATACAGGTCATATTTTGTAATAACCGTTGTCAACAGTGAAGAAATTTGTTACCTCTCTAAGTCTCAATTTCTTCACAGTAAAATGAGAGTAGTAACAAGATTTTCTTCATTTTAAAAATAAAGGTGTTATTACATACAACACTTATAAAGCAATGACTGGAGTATAGTTAGCATTGTATAATGGTTTACATTAATGAATAGGAAAGATAATGGAGTTCTGTAATGCCTGGTGTACTGATTGCACACAATAAGTTGTCATTAAATTGTTTGACACATCAATATTTGATCTTTCTTTTAGTTAATGTACTTATAGTAAACACTGGCTTCTCTAAAGTTATTTCATTTATGGGTTATTTTTAACTCTAAAGGGGTTATTGGTGTTGCTTATACTTCTGGTGCCTATTATTGTATGGAAGCACATATTACTGCTGCCAAACTGGTTTCAAAGCAAAATTTTATTTTTCACTAAAGGCTCTGTAATTTAATATTGTCTAAGGTGTAAAAGCTAGTGGTGTATGGCAGTGACTTTAAAGGTACTTTACAATTTAATTGGCCTTTTCTTCTCTTTTTCTGAATTCACTGCAGATTAAAGTAGGCATTATGGTTTCAATGGAACAAAGAGTTATCTTCAAAACATGTCACAACTGCCTGGGAAAGCTGGTAATAAGAAGCTGCTAACAGGACCTGCTAATAAGCAGCTCAAAGGTACCTCAAAATAACCCTACCATGAGCTTCTCCATCCCCCAATCCAACCTGCTTACATCAAAGGGAAAGAATAAAGAACAGAATTACATACTGATCATAACCTGCATTTCTGTTATATCTGGGGATCTTTTGCTGTGCACAGTTTGAGAAGCTTAATATGTATAATATAAAAGAAGGGAAATAGCTTAAGAGTAATGAAATGTGAGACCAATTATTAATAGAATGTCTCTAACTTCATGGGCTATGAGAGTTGAAGTAATGCTTTTATTCTTGTCCTTTTTCTTTCTTTCTTTCTTTCTTTCTTTTTTTTTTAAATAGAAACCTGAATTTGGTAGACTTTTACTTATAGAATCCATGGTGTGGCAATGCATTTCAACTAAAATCACATCTGTAATAGGCTTGATCATAAACCTTTCCAGATGGGGTCCAAAGTTGAAAAACACTAGATTGATTTGACTGTTCATTGGGTATTAGTTATATTACAGCCCAGTAAACAGTTTTCTCACCATTTTCATTCAAGAAAATCATGCTTGTACCCATTCTCAGTTGTGTATTTTAGATGCAGTTTCACACACCTTTTGACAAGAAAGGTTTATATAAACAGTGTCTCTTACAATCAAACCATTATTTTTGACTTCTATGACTAGAAAGATGCTTATGTGACCAATAAGAGTTAATTAGAAACAATGACTTTTGCTTGAAATTTAGGGAGGGATTTTTCCTTTCCTACTGGAAAAAATATGAGATTTTGAGATCTGGTGCTTTTGTAGCCATCTTGCAACAATGAAAAGAGAACCTGTATGAGTATTTAGTCAACTTGGATAGATATTAGGAAGAAACTTTCCTTAACTAAGTTTACTACTTTTCATACTTCTTTTGAGACCTTGCAAGAGGAAAAATGTTGCTATTTGATCAAACGGTTACTGCATGAACAAATATAACTATCTTCAACCATTTGTTTCCTTAAGATTAAAAGAAAAAAACTTAAAGTATCCAAAACAAGTACTTTTTGTAAGACCCACATTTTTCTTTGCTATTGAAAGGTAAACATGTATTAAAAGTTTATAGGTAAAAAAAAAAAAAGTTTATAGGTATTACTGAAGTTTAACAATCCTACTGTGGTTAGCAGACTTATTTCTGGTGAGTTGTTATCGCTTTTTTTTTTTTTCTTTAATATTAACCCATTCTCCTAAGATCATTTCTGGATGTGTTATGAACATATGGAGCCGAGTATATAGAAAGAACAAATATCCTGTAAGTTGAAAAACAAGCTGTCATCATTTTGCGGTCTTTTAAAATTTAGATCTCAAGTCACTAAATTAAAAAAAGTGAGTAGTACTAAAATATAAATTGGTCATTTTTAGCTAGTTTTTAAAAGGAATTGACAATGAATTCAGCTACACATATGTCACATAGTAATTGAATACTTTATTACTAGACTTTTTTTGAGTATTTTCTTGAAATTCAACCCTTAATATTTGTTCCCTGTGGTTTATCAATGTCTAAATGTTTGGTAAAAATCTGAATTAGAAACATAGTAAGTGAATGATACGGCAATGCCTATACACTGCGCTTTTAAAATACATTAGTGAATCCCAGCAGAGTAGCTTACATTGGAATAACTAGTCCAAAGACACTAGCTATTAATTCTGGTGGTGGGGGGAACTATTATAAAAAAGCACTGGAGGGCTTCCCTGGTGGCGCAGTGGTTGAGAGTCCGCCTGCCGATGCAGGGGACGTGGGTTCGTGCCCCGGTCCGGGAAGATCCCACACGCTGTGGAGCAGCTGGGCCCGTGAGCCATGGCCGTTAAGCCTGTGCATCCGGAGCCATGCTCCGCAACGAGAGAGGCCACAACAGTGAGAGGCCTGCGTACCGCAAAAAAAAAAAAAAAAAAAAAAAAGCACTGGAGAGCTATCCAACTAAGGAAAAAACTTCAGAGATTCAATCATCCACAGCATAAGTTAACTGGATGAGATCCAAGTATACATATCTTTCCCCTGGAGGTATTACCTTGCCCGTGTGAGTATGGAGGCTAAAGCTCAAGCAGAAAGTTATAGTCCTATCAGATTAAGATTTCACAAGATAGAATTTTAGGCAACCAGAGTGTCTAGAAATAAAGGAGATAAACCTCAGAGAAGCTGAAATCAAAGCAGGGCCTGACCCCAAAACATCTATAAACTTCTTTAAAGCCATGATTTACCTCTGAACTAAACATGCATGTGGGACATTTCAAAAGCCAAGTGGAAGAAAACAAAATAAAGCAAAATCTGTAGGACTAAAAGACTAAGGAGAGAGTTCATCTTCTGCCTAAAGGAGAGACGACAGAGTTGGAGTTTGAGTCTGGTCAAGCTAAAGGTGTTTGCTAAAATCCTTGAGTTTTCCAGTCTGCCCTAATAGAGTATTAGAACAAGCCTCCACAAGTTCAAGATGAATTTCCAGCAAGTTAATTATCTGCTTAAACAAACAAACACTATCAGGAGATAATAGAATCCAGGAACTCTATGAAGTGCTATTTATAATGTCCAGTATCCAATAGAAACTTATAAAATGTGCTGATAAGTAAGAATAATGTGACCAACTGTTCTAAAAAAAAAAAAAGTCCCTAGAAACAGACTAAGGGGTAACCCAGATGTGAAAATAGCAAAGGTCTAAAGAAGATATTACAAATATTGATATGTTCAGGAACTTAAATGAAAACTTGATTAAATTAACTGAATATAAATGGGAAAAAATCAATAGCAGCAAACCAAACAGAAATTCTAGAATTTAAAATTGCAATATCTAACATGAGAAATAAAATTACTGGATAGACTTACTAGCAGAAATAAAGAAAGGGCAGAAAAAAATGGGTTGATTTTGAAGATAAATATCTAGAGAAGAATGCCTTAAAGAATAAAGTGAATCCCAGTGACTTGCAGAGTGATATCAAATGTTCTAAGATATGTAGAACCGAGTCCAAGAAAGAGGAGTGGAAAAATTGGGACAGATTTTCCAAATGTGATGAAAACCATCAAATTACAATTCTAAAAAACTCTGCAAACCCCAAGCAAGATAAATTTTAAAGAGTCACACCACTTAAAATAGCTAAAGTGCAAAAATAAAAAGAAATTTTGAAAGAACTGAGAGAAAAGTAATACATTACAAACAAAAGAACAATGTTATGAATAAAGACTACATTTTCTTTGTTTTTGTTTAATAACAGAACTTTAAAGCACATCAAGCAAAATCTGAGAGAAAGAAACTCAGGTATCCAAATAAATAATGCACTAGTAATTATAATACATTGCCTCTAGCAAGTGATAGAATACAAAGACAAAAAAAAATCAGTAATAAATAGTATCAACCAACTTTATCTAACCAGCATTTACAAAATATTATCCCCAATAATGCCTGTTCATACTATGTCTCAGTGAACTCAAAAGTTAAAGTATTACAAAATATGTTTTCATTATAACATAATGAATACGTTAATGCAAATAATTCCATAAATATTGGTAAATAAAATACTTCTAAATAACCAATTTATATAAAAAATGAAATCACAAGGGAAATTAGAAAATATTTCTAATTGATTGATTGATAATGACAAAACAGCATATCTAAATGTATGGCATATACCTAAAGCAGTGCTTACAGTGAAATATTTAAGTTTATATACCTCTATTAAATCACATCTAAACAAAAGATCTAACTCACCATCTTAAAAGCTAAAGATAAGCATATTAAACTCAAAAATAGGTAAATGGAGTAGGTAATAGAAATAAAAGCAAAAATCAATGCAATAGAAAACAAAAATAGAGGCAATTAACAAATTCAGGAGTTTGCTCTTTGGAAAATACAATAAAATTAATGAACCAGTAGCAAGACTGATCAAGGAAAAAAGAGGGAAAGTCCAAAAAATACTGTTATCAAGAATGAAATATGGAACATACCATAGATTCTACAGAATATAAAAAGATATTAAGGAAATAGTTTGAATAAATTTGATGAAATAAATATCCTATGAAAAATATAACTCACCAAAATTTACATGAAAATAAACAGAAAATCTAAACATCTCTATATCTACTAAACACATTACCAAAAAATGTCACACAAAGTCTAGGGCATGGTTTCACAGGTGAATTCTATTAAATATATAAGTAAGAAATTATATCAATCATATAAATTCTCTCTCAAATGAGGAGAAAAAAAAACCTTCACAATTCACTTTAGGAGGGAAACATGACAGCAATATCAAAACCTGATGAAGGGGACTTTCCTGGTGGCGCAGTGGTTAAGAATCCGCCTGCCAATACAGGGGACATGGGTTCAATCCCTGATCCAGGAAAATCCCACATGCCACGGAGCAGCTAAGCCGGTATGCCACAACTTCCAAGCCTGTGCTCTAGAGCCCATGCTCCACAACAAGAGAAGCCACCGCAATGAGAGGCCGGCACACGGCAACGAACAGTAGCCCCTGCTCGACACAACTAGAGAAAGCCCTCACGCAGCAACGAAGACCTTACGCAGCCAAAAATAAATTAATTAATTAAATTAAGGCCAGTACCCACATGAATACAAACAGAAAAAAATCTTAACCAAATCTTTGCAAATTGATTCTAGCAATATATACAAAGAACAATGTGTTCTAACCAAATGGGATTAGCCCGAGAAAGCAGGGTCAACACTAAAAATCCAATCAAGGCAAATCAGCATCAAATGAAAGAAAATAAAGAAAAATATGTTTATTTTAGTAGATTCATAACAAAATCTCTCAGTAAACTATGAATAGAAGGCAAGCTCTTCATTAAGATGAAGAGTTTCTTAATGGTGAAATAATGAACATCTTTATATTAAATCTCCCAAAAAAGGAAAAGAAATGTACTCTCACAATTTCTCACTTATTTTCACTACTGTATTAAATGTCCTAATCAGTGCAATAAAGGGAGAAAAAGAAAGAATAGGCATACGGATTGAAAAGGAAGAAGTAAATATTCTTATTCCCAAATGACACAATTGCTTACATAGACAATCCCAAGGAATTTACAAATGAACTACTAGAACTAATATGTAAGTATAGCAAGACCACAGATCAATATATTAAAATTGTAGTTTTGTATATTGACAGCAATTATAAAATATTTAAATCCATTAACAAATGCATCAAAATCCATGATGAATAAGTATACATTTAGCAAAAGATGTATAAAATTTCTACATGGGAAACTATAAGAAATTGATACAAGAAATTAAAGATGATCTAAATAAATGAGAGTAGTGTCATGCACATCAATTAAACAACTTAATGTTGCTAAGATTTCAGTTGATCTTAAAAGATTAAATGCATTTCAAGTTAAAATTCCTACATTATTTCTTGCAATAATTGATGAGTTGAGAACAAAATGTTTATGCAAATTTAAAATATTTTAAATAGCCAAAAATAATTTTAAGGAAAAAAAGTTGAAAGACTAACACCACCTGATTTCAAATCATAATATTCTTTACAATGAAGTTACAGTGATCAAGACTGTGTTTTTGGAGTATGGATGAAAAAAAAAAATCAATGAAACAAATAAGTTACAGGAACATATATAAGATCAATTGTTTTTTGATGAAGATACCAAGCCAATTCAATAGAGAAAGAAGAATATTTTTCAAAAAGTGGCTTTAGACCTGCTGGATAGCCACATGGAAAAAAAATAACCTCAACACCTTCATCAAATGTTGTGTAAAAATTTATGCAAAATGAAATATAGACTTAATGTAAAAGGTAAAACAAGAAAACTTCTAGAAGAAGACACAGGAATACTTCTTAATAACCTTGGGGTAGAAGAGAATTTCATAGAGAGAACCAAAACATGCTAACTATGAAAGATAAAAATATTGATAGAATTCATCAAAATTAAAACTTCTGGTTATCAAAACACACCTTTAAAAAAAGGTCATAGAAACAAACTATGATATACAAAATATATAAACAGCAAGGCCCTACCGTATAGCACAAGAAAATATATTCAATATCTTCTAATAATTCATAATGTTCATTGCAGCACTATTTACAATAGCCAGGACATGGAAGCAACTTAATGTCCATCGATAGATGAATGGATAAAGAAGTGGTACATATACAATGAAATATTACTCAGCCATAGAAAGGAACAACATTGGGTCATTTGTAGTGATGCGGATGAAACTAGAGTCTGTCATACAGAGTGAAGTAAGTCAGAAAGACTTTCTTTTTCATATTCTTTTCCATTATATAACTGAATCACTTTGCTGTATACCTGAGACTAACACAACATTGTAAATATCGTATATTAACGCATATGTTTGGAATCTAGCAAAATGGTACTGATGGCCTATTTGCAGGGCAGAAAAAGAGATGCAGACATAGAGAACTGACTTGTGGACACGGGGGGAAAGGGAGGGTGGGGTGAACTGAGAGAGTAGCACTGGCGTATATACACTACCATGTGTAAAATAGATAGCTAGTGGGAAGCAGCCACATAGCTGGTACACGGGCCTCTCCCTGCTGTGGCCTCTCCCGTTGCGGAGCACAGGCTCCGGACGCGCAGACCCAGCAGCCATGGCCCACGGGCCCAGCTGCTCTGCGACACGTGGGATCCTCCCGGACCGGGGCATGAACCCGCGTCCCCTGCATCGGCAGGCTGACTCTCAACCACTGCGCCAACAGGGAAGCCCTAGAGTTATAATTTTGAAGAATCTTTTATTATGGTAAAATATACAATAAAATTTGCCATTGTTACCATTTTTGTATGTACAGTGTGGTATTAATCACATTCACAAGGTTTACAAACACAACCACTAACTATTTCCAAAACATTCTCATCAATTAAAAAGAAACTCTATATCAATTGAGCAATAACTTCCAATTTCCCTCCTAGTAACTCCTGGTAATTCTAATATACTTTCTGTCTCTATAATTTACCTATTCAAGATACTTCTTAGATACAATCCAAATATAATCAAATGATTTATTTATGCAACAAATATTCCTTTTATACCCTACTATATACCAACCTATTTTTACATTCCCTGATTACAGAAATAAGCAAAATATTTAAACATCTCTGCCTTCATGGAGTTTAAATTCTTCAGATGGCAGATTATGTGGTAGATATTTTTCTCTCAGTGTAGTCTCTTTTTCTCTTTTTCTTCCTTCCTTCCTTCCATCCTTCCTTCCTTCCTCCCTTTCTCTCTTCCTTCCTTCCTTTCTTTCTTTCCTTCCTTCCTTCTTTCTCTCTTTCCAAGGATTTTAGTGGCACATGGTTTCTAAGGAGAACATACTAGAACTTGGAAAGATGGTTAGAAATAAACCATTCTGTTTCATATTCCAAATAGCAGCTATCCTCTGGGAGATAAAGATTAGTAAGATGGAAAGAAACATAAAGGCTAAGCTTGTCCATCATCTTGGTCATTTGTTTTTCATGTAATTAGTTTATCATTGAGAATCATTATGTATTTAGCTAAAATTTGTAGATTCTTAACAAAGCTAATGAAATATTTCATGTTCATAGTGCTTTAAACATTTATGTTTTTGACAGCCTTGTGAAAGAGAATATAAGAAATAATCTCAAGTATTATCACTGAGAAAACAAATATTGTGTGATATGCCCAGAATCAGATGTAAGATGTGGTACACAAATCAAGATCAACTTAAGTACTGTTATAATGAATTCTATAATATGATATATGTAATATAACTATACTTGGTACTAGTAGATTTTAAGAGAGTTTGGAATGAATATAATATCTTTATCAAAACTTTTATGTAATAAAAGGAATCACAAATGAATTGTATAGTATTTTTTACTTATGGTTTATATTCTATTTCACATATTTAATTTGTTGTTTCTTTGGCTTATAAATAGGTTTATAAGCATTATTTGCTTTAATGATAGTATTTGTAGTCTCAAAAGGTATAGTAAACAGTGAATCACTATGTCACAAGAGTTAATAAACATTGTCCAAAATTCTATGGTGTATATGGCTTGAATTGTGATGACAATGGGTTTTAATACCATTTATGTGCTTCATTTAAAAGTTTATTAGCAATAACATGGGTGAAAAGTAAACATTGATTTTATGTTGATGAGCAAATTAATCCCACAAATGTGATGCAAATATCAATATGTAACATATACAGTGCTCTTTATAATTTATGTGCAGATAAATCAGACTGTTCACAGATATGTGTATAAAAGATCAGATACAAACTATTTACTCAAGAAGAAAAATGTAGACCTTTCAAAACCACATCGCTGTTAGTTTTTTACAAAAGGTAAGCAAAATGAAGAATCACTTTTCTAGACATCTTGTCAAGGTAATTGCAGCCTAAATTTATCACAGATGTTTCTGAGGGTTTGTTATTAGATTTAATCTGCTATGTTTAAGACTTTTAACATTTGTAAATGTACTCTTTTTTAAGGGACAATAATTATTTCAGTTAACTTTTAATACTTTTTATGTGATCCTCAATAGTTTATCAGGATCCAACTTGTCATTGGCAGATCATTTAACACAATAAATATCCACGTGGTTAATTAATTTGAAGAACTTAAAGTTAGCAAACATTTCCTCTCAATGGGTACTCTTTGCGTAAGTTAATTATCTAAATTTTTTATATAAATTAGGAAAATTATTTTATACACATAAACAGTATATTTTGTTAAAAATTATACTTCTCATTCTTATACTTGTCAATATTAAACCTTTATGAATGCTTACTATGTTGTGTTTCATTCTCACCTCTTCTTATGTTGGTGGTTCCAGACCATGAAACAGCAATTTCAAGTCTCTGATAACTGTTTTGTGTATGTGTGTGTGCGTGTGTGTGTGTGTGCGCCAACTTGTTCCCAAGTATGACAGCTGCTGGTCTTCTCATTAGTATCTCTTTCATATTTTCATGCCATAAGAGCTGGCATACCAGAGAAGCAGCTACTTTTTCATCAATTTCTTTCTTGGATGCTTGCCAAAATGCTGTTGCCCATGTTCTTCTTTTGCATCATTTCATGAGCTCCAAGTAGTCATGATGTATTCTGTTTAATACTTTTTGTCAAAGGTTATTGGAAATAGCTATGCAATCATCTTTCAGCAATACACCATTCACCATTGTGAGAGATGCCCTGGTGTTCTCATATGCTCATGAGGCTTTTTTAGTTTACTTTTTCAGCCAACCTATACATAATAAAATTAATACATTGTTAACATGCAGTTCATGGCTATCTCCTGTGACATCTATCTGGATTTGTTTTCTGTAATAGGCAAGATATTATGAATAGTTTCAATATGCTTTTCCAGACCTGCAATATTACCAACAATAGTCCCAAAGTTAATAATTTTATACATGAACTTCAAAAGCATTGAGCATATTATCAAAATTTGAGCCTTAAGATCATGCTTATGCTGAAAATGAGAGCTATTACATTATAGAGGTCTTGTATGTTCTCTCACTTGATGATCCTGAGTTTGTGGAGTGTTTTGGGTTTTTTTTTTTTTTTTTTTTTTTTTTTTTTTGCGGTACGCAGGCCTCTCACTGTTGCGGCCTCTCCCATTGCGGAGCACAGGCTCCGGATGTGCAGGCTTAGCGGCCATGGCTCATGGGCCCAGCTGCTCCGCGGCATGTGGAATCTTCCTGGACCGGGGCACGAACCTGTGTCCCCTGCATCGGCAGGTGGACTCTCAACCACTGCGCCACCAGAGAAGCCCAAATCATTTCCTTTGATTAGAAATAAAACAAAGTTTTAAGCTTGTGCTAGTTATAATATCAAAGTCAACAAACTCATGTTCAAGTAATTTCACATTTTTGTTTTCAATAAGTCAGATTAATTTTGTTTCAGAACGTACAGACTGGCAGGAATTTGGAAACTCATGGTACTGAAACTTCCTCTTCCTGTGCTGATGTGCGAAATTATTGGGATTTCACAAAGCACAAGGGTATATGGCGAAGTTCTTCGCTAGCTCAGTGTGGTTACGCTGAGATAGACAAACAATGTCTCCTGGCATGGCTCCTTCAGGTCTACTCATTCTGTTGTTTTCATTCAAGTTTGGGGCACAGGAAATTGGATGTCTTTGGTAACCTTGGCTTAGGGTTGTGCCTCTTCTCTCTTAGATGCATTATTTGGTCATTTATTCTCTATAATGTTGCTTCCTCCCTTGGAGAGCTGCCAGAATCAAAGAACAAAATGTTGTCTCTTCTGAAATTATTGAAATTTTTACTCTTTCCAGCTCAGAGGAATTTAAGAACTGTTTCTGGTCTGCAGAAAATATTCAAACTCTATTCTCTCCAATAGGCTTAGGATTTCCTGGTGTAGGTGAAAATAAAGTCTTTTTTAAAAAAATTTGTTAGCTGAATGATTTATTTTTATTTTAATTTATTGTGGAAAGAACACTTGACATGACATCTACCCTCTTAAGCGTACAACCTATTATTGTTGACTAAAGGAAAAATATTTTACAGCAGATCGCTAGAACCTATTCATCTTGCTTGACTGAAACATTATGCCTGCTGATTGCTCATTTCTCATTTCCTCCTTCCCCTTAGCTTCTGGCAACCATCATTCCACTCTTTGATTCTATGAATTTAATTATTTTAGATAACTCATATAAGTGGAATCATGCAGTATTTGCTTTTCTGTGACTGGCTTACTTCACTTAGCATAATGTTCTCAAGTTTCATCTGTGTTGTCCCATATTGCAGAATTTCCTTATTGTTTACAGCTGAATAGCAATCCATTGTATGTACATATCACATTTTTTTTTTATCCTTTCCTCTGCCTATGGACATTTAGGTTGTTTCCACATCTTGGCTATTGTGAATAATGCTGCAATGAACATAGATGTGCTAATATATCTTTGAGATCCTGATTTCAATTCTTTTGTAAAATTACCCAGAACTGAAATTTCTTAATGATATGGTAGTTCTATTTTTAATTGTTTTGAGGAGCCTCCATACTGTTTTCCATAGATCTGGGGAATGATGACTACTTCTAATTAGATACTGCTACATACTTCCCCTAAGAAATAAAGCTTCCTACTTGTTTGAAACAGAGAGGAAGGAGGAAAACACAAATGAGTAATTTGAAAAATTATCCAGTTACATGCTCATATCAACATAGCTTTTTGAAAATTTATAATATTTTCTAAAAATATTTTGAGTAATAGCAGCATAAAAACAAGAAGTATAATAAGCAAAGATAAGAAAAAAGTGCTGTTTAAATGTTTAACAGAGAAGAAAGGTTTTCAAAAAATTAATAGAAAACTCAAAAGTAAAACTTCAGTGTAATGAAATTGATGATAAAATAGTAAAAGGAGATTGATCAGTGCCAGTTTATCAGCAGTAAGCCTGGGAGAAATGGGCTACTTCTCTAGGCACCAACAAATCCAGCAACCTGTCAAGCAGTCACTCAACAAGGTATACACTTCCTGGACAGCAGAGGGTAAAGGCAAAATCATTGCTACTTTTGGCATTTATGTCTTTCAGGGTTCAAGTAACTCTGGGCAGTTAAGTTAAATTACTGCACTTACTTTTTGATCTGCATAGCATGGAGTTTTATTTCTATTTTAACCTGCATAGTGTGGAATTTTGGATTATATAATTATTGCTTTTTTTTTAAGTTTGATACTTACAACTTAGTTCTACATCTCTAATTGTTCTTCTGGTTTAAGCAAGTATGTATATTGGCTAGTTTTATTACACATAAAAATTTGTCATAGTGAATTCTTTTTAATTTTTTCTCCTGAATTTGAATTAATGAATTTTTAATACTTCAGAAATATTCACTTACTCTCTAAATATGACTAGGTGAATACTTGAATTAACTGCTAAATTAGTAGATGTGGGGACTTTACTGTCAGGGTAAATTTTGTAAATTGTCTTATATTTTTCTAAGAATTTGGGCTGGACTCATGGAAATTTTTAAGAACGTCATATTTTTCTGATAAGCAAATGTATTATGTTCTTTGTTTCTCACATTTTTACCTTCTTCACAATAGATCACATATCTTAGCATAGCACAACAAGCTTGATTTTTTTTTTTACATCTTTATTGGAGTATAATTGTTTTACAATGGTGTTAGTTTTTGCTTTATAACAAAGTGAATCAGTTATACATATACATATGTCCCCATATCTCCTCCCTCTTGCGTCTCCCTCCCACCCTCCCTATCCCACCCCTTTAGGTAGACAAAAAGCACCCAGCTGATCTCCCTGTGCTATGCGGCTGCTTCCCACTAGCTATCGACCTTACGTTTGGTAGTGTATATATGTCCATGCCTCTCTCTCGCTTTGTACTTTTGATTAAATTTTAGTAGTTAGAGATTTCAACATTTTATCCTTTAATTGTATAAGTTTAATATGAATTACTACTTTAATTTCTTTCTACAACTTAGCACAACTGAATTCCACTCACTATCTCCTGACATATATGCTATTATTATTTTAAATTTTAATTCTCTGTATATTTTAAACCTCTTTAGATAATACTTTACTACATATTATATTTTACTATACTTTAGATATACACTTAAAATGTTTATTATTCCTTCTTGTATCCAGAAGTTTTTATCTAGGATCATTCTTCTGATTTAAAAATACCCTGATTAACATATTTCCCTTGGTTTGGTGAATGCTCAAAAATTTTATCCATAAATATCTTCCACCTTCCTTTTTTGAAAGCTATGTTACTGGGCATACAGTTTCAAGATGGCAGTTCTCCTCTGCATTCAACAGTCTTAAAATACCAGTCTACTGTCTTTGGGCTTGCATTGTTTTTGTTAAATCAGTTGTGAATTAAATTATGATTTCTTTGAAAGTACTCACTGACTTAGTGGTAAATAATACACTGTATACTATTAAGGTTTTCTCATCATTTTTTTAACAGTAGTTCTATGATGTGTCTATGTGTTGTTTTGTTTTACTTTCTTTCTTTTTATGAATCTGATTTGGTTTTTTTTAGAACTTCTTAAATCTGTGGCTTAATGATCTTAAAATTTTAGAAAAATTTCAGTTACTTTCTCCTTAAATATGTCTTCTGCACCATTCACTTGCTTCTCTTCCTCTGGGTGCCTATTTCACACATATTGACATTCTCACCATATGCCCTGTCTTTCATTCTCTATCCTGTGTTTATTATCATCCTCCCCTTTCCCTCCTTTTATTATCTTCCCAGGCTCTTTTCTCAATATTTTCTTGTGACCTACTTTATAGTTTAACTATTTTCTTTCCAGCTGTAGCTAATCTGCTATTAAACCCATCCAATGACTTCTTACTTTCAGTCATTTTATATATCAGTTCTAAAATCATAATGTGGTACTTATTAAAAATTTCAACTTCTCTGCCAAAATTTTCAATCTTGTATTTTATTTTCTTGACTGTTTTAAGCCCAGTTATTTTTAAAGTTTGTGCTGATTACTCCATTATCTGTACTTTTTGGTAAATTTGTTTCTAGTATGTATTGTTTCCCTTGGTTTTCTATCAAACTGGCTTTTCTTATCATGTGCCTGTTTATATTTTACTGTTTCAGACATTATATAAGAACATTTGGTAAATTATTTGAGGCTTAGGATAATATTTTCTCTCAGAGAAATGATTCATGTTTATTTCCACTGGTATCTGTGGCTACCAGCAATCTCAGGTTACCTTGATCCAGTTTCACAGATTGAGATGATGTACAGGCCAGTCTATCACAGGCTTATCCCTATCTCAAGGTGTATCCTTTCTTGATTCTAACCCAAAGCCTGGGGCTTTTCTGTACCAGTATCCAGACTCCTTTCTGGATGGGTCTCTATCTACTACTTTTGTCTTCTTAGCCTACAGGTAAATCAGTAGCTCTGGTCCTCTTAATGGAAAGGAAGATGCCTCTAGGGTGAATCATGGCTATAAAATGCCAGGCTGATCTCTCTGAAATTCTCTCTTTTCCTGGATATTTACTTTGCACTTTTTAACTGCCTTTTTGGTGCTCTTCTCTGATACCTACAAGTGGAATCATAAAGCATTTTGTTAAACTTTTATAATTGTTTTCAGTGGGTAGCTTGGTCTGAATTACATAGTCTACCAATGCTAAAAGTAGATTTCTCCCATAAATATGGGTGGGAGAGAAAGTATTGTTTTTTTTTAGGAACGCAACTGAAATTCCATAGACATGAATTAAGGTCTAGAGTGTTCTTCCTCCCTTCCTTTCTTTCTTCCTTCCTTCCTTTGTTCCTCCCTCCCTCCCTCCTTCCCTCTTTCTTTCTTTCCCTATCTTTCTTTCTTTTTCTTTCTTTCTTTCTTTTTCTTCCTTATAGCTCTTTTCTAGAAGAGATTGAATGTTTGTTCTGGGAAATTCTTGGTTTGACCCATTTTCTAATTTACTGCTCTTGCAACCAGTTGAGATTTTTTTTTTTCTTATGCACTGTAGACACTTTTTAGCTGCCAATATTTATTCATCCTTCCTAAGGAAATCTCAGTTTCTTCTTGTGGAATTAACTCTCTTTTACTGAGTATAGTCTAGCTAGATTAACAGAGTGATTATTTTTAATTCTTGGACTGTCCCTCATATAATTTCCCTTCTTATAGCTGGGAAATTTCTTGACTTTACTGGTCATGGGGAAGACAGTGTCTATTCATCTTGCCTCCCTCTTTAAAATATAAATATGCCAGAAACTCACTTTAGGCAGGAGTATATTCAGCCAATCAGAATACAGCCCTTGAATTCTGGCTCATGATCTCGTGAAACCAGGAAAAGAACATTTTCATGGTGTACAGAGTTATGTAGGTGGCATCCCATTTCTAGAGTAGTCATGGCAATGATGAGATTGACAGTGCAATTCTTAATTGTAGCATCAGTGGTGCAAGCTAGTGTGTCTAGGGGTTATCAGTGGCAGTAGCAGGGTATTCCCTGGACTAGTTTTTTTTTTTTTTTTAACATCTGTATTGGAGTATAATTGCTTTACAATAGTGTGTTAGTTTCTGCTGTATAACAAAGTGAATCAGCTATACATAAACATATATCCCCATATCTCCTCCCTCTTGCATCTCCCTCCCACCCTCCCTATCCCACCCCTTTAGGTAGACAAAAAGCACTGAGCTGATCTCCCTGTGCTATGTGGCTGCTCCCCACTAGCTATCTATTTTACATTTGGTAGTGTTTATATGTCCATGCCACTTTCTCACTTAGTCCCAGCTTACCCTTCCCACTCCCCGTGTCCTACAGGCCATTCTCTACGTCTGCATCTTTATCCCTGCCTGGACTAGTTTTAAAGTGCAATTTTAACTGTAATTCTGGTTGCATGGCACCTGAAACTGCTTCCCTAGCCCTCCCAATTTTCTGAAGATTACCAGAAATGCCTTACACATCAATAAATCTCTCTTTTGCTTAAATCAATCACTGATAATTTATTTTCCTTGAAATTAAATCATTTACTGAACAAAATGAATATCCCAAATCTTTTCTCTATCATCTTTGAAACCTGAATGAGTACTTGAAGATTTTTTTAATATTCCATTTTTTTCTCTTAGCATCCCAGCAGTTCCAGGTGATAAGAATGTGATCTAAGCTTACACAGATAAACACACTTTCTTCTTGAATGTTGATACAAAAATGAAATACCAGGTTCATTAATACCAGTGGCAGTACTTAACTAGAGTATTTCTGTTAAAATACTTATCTATTTTCTAGCTCTTCAGAGATCCTCCAGGTCTGTTCATTTTTAAAACAGGCTCTCTAGTTTTCTTATCAACACTTTGCATTCACTTTATTTTCTATTAAATTCACATTTGTTTAAATTTGCCCAGGATGGTTTCTCTTGCTGCAAACAATGACCCTAATTGATTATTACTATGGATTGAATTGAGTCCCCCAAAATTCACATGTTTAAGTCCTCATCCCCCGTACCTCAGAATGTGACTGTATTTGTAGATAGAGCCTTTAAAGAGGTAATTATGTTAAAATGAGGTAATATGGTGGACCTTAAATTCAATCTGATGGTGTCCTTATAAGAAGAGGAAATCTGGACACACAGTGAGACATCAAAAATGCTTACGCAAAAAGTAAATGCCATGTAAAGACACAGCAAGAAGCTGGCCATCTGCAAGTCAAGGAGAAAGACAGGATAAACCAAACGTGCAGACACCTTGATCTTGGACTTCTAGCCTCCTGAACTGTAATAAAATAAGTTTCTATTGTTTAAGCTATCCAGTCTGTGGGGTTTGTTATGGAAGCTCTAGCATACTAATATATTTATAATAGGAATATGTGTAACAGAATATAATAATGTTTTAATATCCTTATCGAGGCAACTTGGTATATTTCAGTTGAGGTCAGAAGGATAGATTTGACTAAGTCTCTGATGGGTAGAAAATTCAGATTAGAATAATTCCAAATTGATGAATGAGATGTATTGGTAAGAATTATAGTAGAAATAGTCTCAAAGTTTCGTCTGCATGACCTGTTAGAAGAGAAAAAAAAAAAGTCTGGGAGAAGGATATAGGAGTAACACAATTGGTAAAAATAAACTTAAAAGAAGCAAAGAAAGAAAAAGGGCAAAAATTAGCTTTAATGAAGGCCTGTATAGCAAACTCAGAAGGAGAAAAGGACAGAGGTGTGAATGCTGCATTCCATTTTTGGGGCATGATCTGGAAGTGTCATAAATTGTCTCTGCTTACTTCCCATTGGGCAGAATTTTATAGACCTCAGAGAGGTGGCCACATGCTGAACTAATCCTCAGGGATGTCTATTATTAAAAAAGAGAAGAATGGTTTTTGTGCACAATCAGCAATCTCTACTACACATAGAAATCACTTGTTATTCAACATATTTTTGGTTCTGACTCAGAACATGAAGAAAATACTATCAAGGTTTTTTGAAAATAAAAAGCAAAGAAAACTCATACTCAATGCATTCAGGTAAAAAATACAAAGAACTCCAGGATTAGACAGCTACTTTAGTTAACAAATAAAATAGGCATTTTACAGAATTTGTGTGTAGGAAGCAAATTTCAATATATAAATTGGTTGGTTTAAAATTCAGTATATAAAATGAACTTAGCCACACTAAGGACCCTATAAGCATGACGGTGATATTCCAGTACAATGGAAATGGGGAAAGGTGCCAACTGATGAAAAGTACTAAAAGAGTTGGAAGAGCCAAGGACATTAGTCACTAAAACTATTTCCTTAGTAATATTGGATAATGATCACCACCAAATCTCCAATGAGAATGAACTGGAAGGGGGTATCAGAATTTCAATGAACAATTCTTTTAAAATGCTTTTAATTTCAGGTTTGATAAATCCTTTTGTCGTTTTCGTTAAGTCTAAGATTTTAATGCCCTCATTTAAGAATCTCAGTAGGATGAATCCTTTGTTGCTTATAATCAAAATTATGTTATTCTAAGTGGGCAAGAATAGTCAAACTTCCTTACAGAATTATCTGTACAGGCTCATTTCCCCTAAGCTATATATTGGATCATTTGTTTGAATCCAACAACTATGTGGTGATTAATAATGAAATATTCCATTTAATTTAATAAAAAATCTTATTAAAAACACTATCATATTATACACCATCAAAGATTAGTGTGGAATGGTTTCAATATCTAACATATGTATACATTGCATATTAATTTTATAATATGTAAATTAAAATGTATGCGTTTATATGAAATGCGGTTTCTTTAGTGGGTAATAATATTACGGAGGCAATAAAACTTGTCACAGCTGTGTGAACCTCAGGGGGGGGGTCTTGTGTCACTAAATAATAGGAGGCTTATCCAGAGAGGTAGATTCTCAAAGACATCAGGATCCAATCACTTTCTCTGCAACAATAAGTGTTTGAGAATTTGAATGCCGTCTTATTACTAGATATTTAAAATATAGCTCTCTAACCAATTTGGCCATGCACCATATATATGTTCACTGGGATTTTTATTATTATGAGAAATGAACACTCACGAAATGGTGTTATATCATTACCAGTGGATTGACTGTGCTTTGTATGTCTTGAAAATTTAATTGAATTTGTTGATTTATTTCTAACAGTACACTAGGAATCTTCTTTCTATAAGTTTCTTTTTTCTCTAAGCAATGTGAAATGGGAATCTTAAAGATTTAACATGCCCTAAACTTGTGCAGATTATATATGTCTTAAATAAATGGTGAAAATTTAAAAGTCTGATTATATAGATTAAAAAAATTAGTAGGTTTAAGATCACATTGGGGGACAATAGACTTTTCTCTTCCCTAGTGACAATTAATGTATCTAAAATATTATCCTAGGTTACATAGTAGTAACATTCTATTTTTAGCAACTCCCAAACTATCAATGTATTTGATGCATGTATCCCTGAACTCTAAGGATCTTCTCAGTACACGTCTCCTCAGGCAACCAACATTTTGTTTTTTACTCTTCAAATAGCTCCCTCCTCATTTGATAAATATCTGAAGTTCTACAAACAACATAATTCCCTTTCCCCTTTCAAAAGTTCAATAAATTCTAGCCTGTCATTTTAAAGATGGTTACAAAAAAAAAAAAGAGGAAAAATAGCCACATTTTCTTTCTTCCTCTTTGCAAAACTGTCAAAGTATTACTTAATTTTTTATAGCACTATTGTGTAGATGGAAGTTAGACAGTAACAAAAAATATAGGGGCTAGTATATAATCTTTTCACAATAGAAATAGTAATTGCATTTCTAATCGCCATTGTCCAGGGTCATGTTTGCTGAAGTGGTCAAGAGATTAGAAAAGTCTTCGAACATGGTGCAATTTGAGATCATCTCTTTAATCTAATCAATAGGCAAAGAAAAAAAAGAGACTCTGGCAAAAGAAAATTTTGGACTTAATTTTATTTTTAGTTCCCCATACCTGACAGTCATTTCACTTGTGAGATAGGAAACATGGTATGGTTTATGTTAAGCTGTTTGATATGTACATCTCAATGGTTTCCCAACGCTCTTTTCTTAGCAGTAAACTCCTGCACTAGGCATACAAAGACCTGAAAAATTTAGCCTCAGCCTACTCCCTGGGAGGCTTCAGATGCCAAGTCTCCTCCACTTTTCTACTTTTTCCCACTATGATATTTCTCTAGTTCCTCATGTTCTCCATGTTTCCTACCACAACATAAACTTTATAGATGCTTTCCATCCTACTCTAAATATCTTTTACTTCCTTAACCTCAGCTCTCACTTTATGTGTCACTTTCTCAGGGATGCCTTCAATAACCAAGAAGAACAAGTCAAATCCTTATATTATAGACAATGCCATAGTTACATCTTTAAATTGTATGTATGCCTGTTTTATTCATATTTGTTTCTCTCATTATCATCTTCCCGTGGTCTAGAATACTACCTGGTAATATGTAGAAAGTTACTTAGTATTTTGAAAGAATTATTAGCACATATGAATCTATCTATACATCAAGATTGACAAAGATAATAGATGATCCAGGCATATAAAGCTGGGATGGGTCAAGTGGGATTATGATCTGCAACAACAAAAAAACCTTTATTCTCCTCTACCCATATTGTTTGTCCAAGCTCAATCTATTGTGAGGCTAGTTCTCTCTCATGATTTAGATGTATTTTTGAGCAGAACTTCTGAATTTTCTGGACACTCAGATAACAAAATCTCTTCTAATCACACCAAGCAACAAAAGCAGTCTCATTTGAGAAAGTTATCTAGTTATGTATAATAATCAAAGTCTAAACTTCACTTAAAACTTCTCTCCTTTAACTATGGCATGAGTTAGTGGGGATCCTGGGGTGAAATCATTTCCTTTGTCCTCAATCCAACTGTCATCTTTACAAAGTATGTTACACTGTTATTAACTATTTTAGGAAGAAAACAATTAAAGATCTTTATGTTGATTGTAAGTTTGTCAGATAGAAGTGCCTTCAAAAGAATTCTGCAGTGTTTAAATTTTTTGTAAATTTCAGCCTTCAGGCTAAAACCAGGAAAATCTTTTGTCACTTTCAATTCCAGCCTACAGCAATAATTCATATAATTTTGAAACTTGTGTATATTTCTCTATCCATAATCTTATCTTTCAAAGTGAGAACTCAGCGAAAATAGGTCCTATTTTCAGGAGCATCTGTAATGATTATGGCAAGGCTTTGATTGAGTCATATAGCTAAAACCCACGTAAGCTTGGCACTGAATAAACTCCTATCTGTCTATTCTTTCTGAGAGTGGAGTTTCCTTTTTCACACACACACACACACACACACACACACACACAAAAGCAAAAGCACTTCCCAAAGCTCAACTTAGGACTTAAGGTTCCATATTTAAATTCTGATATGTTAATAAACTTTACTAGAGAAAATGTCATATACTAGTCCCATTTCATTATAAAAATGTATAGAAGAGAACTCATTGAGGACCTTATCTCTCTCTCTCAAATAGTTGATAACTGTCGTGCCAGTAAAAGAGACTCTTACTAAGCATTTCAGGATAAGTCTTTGGCAACAATGACTGCAGAAGTGGAAATAAATGAGTCCTGGGAAAGGACGTCTCCTTTTATAAAATATCAGATGTGTATCTACACACAGGTGGGAAAACTGTGATGCTTAGCACACAGGTTACACATTAGACATTTTACACGTTAGACATTTTGCTAAATAAAGAAAAATTTTTTCACTTTAATGGTACCGTTGGCCTTTGCAGTTTCTCCAATGAACACACAAATTATTTTTTATGCCATCACTTGACATAAAAGGAAATACTAGGAGCTACTAGTACTTACTTTAACAAGCCATTACTTTAAAATATATGAAGTTATATCAGAAGATCTTTAGGAAAAAATATCATTTGACAGGAAATAAAAATAATATTAACAACTACTATAAATTATTTAGAGACAGACAATCCAGTAGAAAAAAATAAATGCTACATGACTGAAAAGATTCCTCACATAAAATGATATCCAAAATAGCCAATAATCATGAAAAAGTGTTCCACCCTATAAGTCACCGGAGACACCAGGAAATACAAACCGAAACAGTTAAAACTAAAGAGACTGCCAGTAGCAAGTTGTAATTAAAATGTAAATCAACTGGAACTGTTAACAGTCATACACTGATGCTGGGAGTTTAAAAATATAATCTTTTTGAGGCTTCCGGGAAGATGGCGGAAGAGTAAGACGCGGAGATCACCTTCCTCCCCACAGATACACCAGAAATACATCTACACGTGGAACAACTCCTTCAGAACACCTACTGAACGCTGGCAGAAGACCTCAGACCTCTCAAAAGGGAAGAAACCCCCCACGTACCTGAGTAGGGCAAAAGAAAAAAGAATAAACAGAGACGAAAGGATAGGGACGGGACCTGCACCGCTGGGAGGGAGCTGTGAAGGAGGAAATCTTTCCACACACTAGGAAGCCCCTTCGCGGGTGGAAACTGCGGGTGGCGGAGGGGGGAAGCTTCGGAGTCGCGGAGGAGAGCACAGCAACAGGGGTGCGGAGGGCAAAGCGGAGAGATTCCCGCACAGAGGATCGGCGCCGACAGGCACTCACCATCCCGAGAGGCTCATCTGCTCACCCTCCAGGGCGGGCGGGGCTGGGAGCTGAGGTTCGGCTTCGGTCAGAGCGCAGGGAGAGGACGGGGGTTGGCGGCATGAACACGGCCTGAAGGGGATTAGTGCGCCACAGCTAGCCGGGAGGGAGTCCGGGGAAAAGTCTGGAGCTGCCGAAGAGGCAAGAGACTTTTTCTTCCCTCTGTTTCCTGGTGCGCGAGGAGAGGGGATTAAGCGCTCTGCTTAAAGGAGCTCCAGAGACGGGAGCAAGCCGTGGCTAAAAGCGCGGACCCCAGAGATGGGCATGAGACGCTAAGGCCGCTGCTGCTGCCACCAATAGGCCTGTGTGCAAGCACAGGTCACTTTCCACACCCCTCTTCCGGGGAGCCTCTGCAGCCTGCCACTGCCAGGTTCCCAGAATCAAGGGACAACTTCCCTGCGAGGACGCACGGCGCGTCTCAGGCTGGTGCAACGTCACGCCTGCCTCTGCCGGCGCAGGCTCGCCCCTCACTCCGTGCCCCTCCCTCCCCCGCGGCGTGAGTGAGCCAGAGTCCCGGAAGCAGCTGCGCCTTTAACCCCGTCCTGTCTGAGCAAAGAACAGACGCCCTCAGGCAACCTAAACGCAGAGAAGGGGCCAAATCCAAAGCTAAGCCCCCGGAGCTGTGAGAACAAACAAGAGAAAGGGAAATCTCTCCCAGCAGCCTCAGAAGCAGCGCATTAAAGCTCCACAATCAACTTGATGTGCCCTGCATCTCTGGAATACATGAATAGACAAAGAATCATCCCAAATTGAGGAGGTGGACTTTGACAGCAAGATTTATGGTTTTTTCCCCTTTTCCTCTTTTTGTGAGTGTGTATGTGTATGCTTCTGTGTGAGATTTTGTCTGTATAGCTTTGCTTCCACCATTTGTCCTAGGGTTCTATCCGTCCTTTTTTTTTTTTTCTTAATAATTATTTTTTATTTTAATAAATTTATTTTATTTTATCTTACTGTTTTATTTTACTTTATCTTCTTTCTTTCTTTTTTCCTTCCTTCCCTCCTTCTTTCCTTCCTTCCTCCCTCCCTTCTTTCTTTTCTTTCTTTAATTCTTTCTTTCTTTCTTTCTTTCCTTCTACTTCTACTAATTCTTTCTTTCTACTTTTTCTCCCTTTTATTCTGAGCCGTGTGGATGAAAGGCTCTTGGTGCTGTAGCCAGGAGTCAGTGCTGTGCCTCTGAGGTGGGAGAGCCAACTTCAGGACACTGGTCCACAAGAGACCTCCCAGCTCCACATAATATAAATTGGTGAAAATCTCCCAGAGATCTCCATCTCAACACCAGCAGCCAGCTTCACTCAACGACCAGCAAGCTACAGTGCTGGACACACTATGCCAAACAACTAGCAAGACAGGAACACAACCCCACCTATTAAATGAGAGGCTGCCTAAAATCATAATAAGTCCACAGACACCCCAAAACACACCAACAGACATGGACTTCCCCACCACAAAGACAAGATCCATTCTCATCCACCAGAACACAGCCACTAGTCCCCTCCACCAGAAAGCCTACACAACCCACTGAACCAACCTTAGCCACTGGGGACAAACACCAAAAACAATGGGAACTACGAACCTGCAGCCTGCAAAAAGAATACCCCAAGCACAGTAAGATAAGCAAAATGAGAAGACAGAAAAACACAGAGCAGTTGAAAGAGCAAGATAAAAACCCACCAGACCTAACAAATGAAGAGGAAATAGGCAGTCTACCTGAAAAAGAATTCAGAATAATGATAGTAAAGATGATCCAAAATCTTGGAAATAGAATAGACAAAATGCAAGAAACATTTAAAAAGGACATAGAAAAACTAAAGATGAAACAAGCAACGATGAACAACACAATAAATGAAATTTAAAATACCCTAGATGGGATCAATAGCAGAATAACTGAGGCAGAACAGATAGGTGACGTGGAAGATAAAATAGTGGAAATAACTACTGCAGAGCAGAATAAAGAAAAAAGAATGAAAAGAACTGAGGACAGTCTCAGAGACCTCTGGGACAACATTAAATGCACCAACATTCGAATTATAGGGGTCCCAAAAGAAGAAGAGAAAAAGAAAGGGACTGAGAAAATATTTGAAGAGATTATAGTTGAAAATTTCCCTAATATGGGAATGGAAATAGTTAATCAAGTCCAGGAAGCACAGAAAGTCCCATACAGGATAAATCCAAGGAGAAATACGCCAAGACACATATTAATCAAACTGTCAAAAATTAAATACAAAGAAAACATATTAAAAGCAGCAAGGGGAAAACAACAAATAACACACAAGGGAATCCCCATAAGGTTAACAGCTGATCTTTCAGCAGAAACTCTGCAAGCCAGAAGGGACTGGCAGGACATATTTAAAGTGATGAAGGAGAAAAACCTGCAACCAAGATTACTCTACCGAGCAAGGATCTCATTCAGATTTGTTGGGGAAATTAAAACCTTTACAGACAAGCAAAAGCTGAGAGAGTTCAGCATCACCAAACCAGCTTTACGACAAATACTAAAGGAACTTCTCTAGGCAAGAGACACAAGAGAAGGAAAAGACCTACAATAACGAAGCCAAAACAATTAAGAAAATGGGAATAGGAACATACATATCGATAATTACCTTAAATGTAAATGGACCAAATGCTCCCACCAAAAGACACAGATTAGCTGAATGGATACAAAAACAAGACCCATATATATGCTGTCTACAAGAGACCCACTTCAGACCTAGAGACACATACAGACTGAAAGTAAGGGGATGGAAAAAGATAGTCCATGCAAATGGAAGCCAAAAGAAAGCTGGAGTAGCAATTCTCATATCAGACAAAATAGACTTTAAAATAAAGACTATTAGAAAAGACAAAGAAGGACACTACATAATGATCAAGGGATCGATCCAAGAAGAAGATATAACAATTGTAAATATTTATGCACCCAACATAGGAGCACCTCAATACATAAGGCAAACACTAACAGCCATAAAAGGGGAAATCAACAGTAACACATTCATAGTAGGGGACTTTAACATCCCACTTTCACCCATGGACAGGTCATCCAAAATGAAAATAAATAAGGAAACAGAAGCTTCAAATGATACATTAAACAAGATGGACTTAATTGATATTTATAGGACATTCCATCCAAAAACAACAGAATACACATTTTTCTCAAGTGTTCATGGAACATTCTCAAGGATAGATCATATCTTGGGTCACAAATCAAGCCTTGGTAAAGTTAAGAAAATTGAAATTGTATCAAGTATCTTTTCCGACCACAACGCTTTGAGACTAGATATCAATTACAGGAAAAGATCTGTACAAAATACAAACATATGGAGGCTAAACAATACACTACTTAATAACGAAGTGATCACTGAAGAAATCAAAGAGGAAGTAAAAAAATACCTGGAAACAAATGACAATGGACACACGGCCCAAAACCTATGGGATGCAGCAAAAGCAATTCTAAGAGGGAAGTTTATAGCAATACAATCCTACCTTAAGAAACAGGAAACATCTCGAATAAACAACCTAACCTTGCACCTAAAGCAATTAGAGAAAGAAGAAGAGAAAAACCCTAAAGTTAGCAGAAGGAAAGAAATCATAAAAATCAGGTCAGAAATAAATGAAAAAGAAATGAAGGAAACAATAGCAAAGATCAATAAAACTAAAAGCTGGTTCTTTGAGAAGATAAACAAAATTGATAAACCATTAGCCAGACTCATCAAGAAAAAAGGGAGAAGACTCAAATCAATAGAATTAGAAATGAAAAAGGAGAAGTAACAACTGACACTGCAGAAATACAAAAGATCATGAGAGATTACTACAAGCAACTCTATGCCAATAAAATGGACAACCTGGAAGAAATGGATAAATTCTTAGAAATGCACAACCTGCCAAGACTGAATCAGGAAGAAATAGAAAATATGAACAGACCAATCACAAGCACTGAAATTGAAACTGTGATTCAAAATCTTCCAACAAACAAAAGCCCAGGACCAGATGGCTTCACAGGCAAATTCTATCAAACATTTAGAGAAGAGCTAACACCTATCCTTCTAAAATTCTTCCAAAATATAGCAGAGGGAGGAACACTCCCAAACTCATTCTACGAGGCCACCATCACCTTGATACCAAAACCAGACAAGGATGTCACAAAGAAAGAATACTACAGGCCAATATCACTGTTAAACATAGATGCAAAAATCCTCAACAAAATACTAGAAAACAGAATCCAACAGCACATTAAAAGGATCATACACCATGATCAAGTGGGGTTTATTCCAGGAATGCAAGGATTCTTCAATATATGCAAATCAATCAATGTGATAAACCATATTAACAAATTGAAGGAGAAAAAACATATGATCATCTCAATAGATGAAGAGAAAGCTTTCAACAAAATTCAACACCCATTTATGATAAAAACCCTGCAGAAAGTAGGCACAGAGGGAACTTTCCTCAACATAATAAAGGCCATATATGACAAACCCACAGCCATCATCGTCCTCAATGGTGAAAAACTGAAAGCATTTCTAGTAAGATCAGGAACAAGACAAGGTTGCCCACTATCACCACTCTTATTCAACATAGTTTTGGAAGTTTTAGCCACAGCAATCAGTGAAGAAAAGGAAATAAAAGGAATCCAAATTGGAAAAGAAGAAGTAAACTGTCACTGTTTGCAGATGACATGATACTATATATAGAGAATCCTAAAGATGCTACCAGAAAACTACTAGAGCTAATCAATGAATCTGGTAAAGTAGCAGGATACAAAATTAATGCACAGAAATCTCTGGCATTCCTATACTCTAATGATGAAAAATCTGAAAGTGAAATCAAGAAAACACTCCCATTTACCATTGCAACAAAAAGAATAAAATACCTAGGAATAAACCTACCTAAGGAGACAAAAGACCTGTATGCAGAAAATTATAAGACACTGATGAAAGAAATTAAAGATGATACAAATAGGTGGAGAGATATACGATGTTCTTGGATTGGAAGAATAAGTATTGGGAAAATGACTATACTACCCAAAGCAATCTACAGATTCAATGCAATCCCTATCAAGCTACCAATGGCATTTTTCACAGAACTACAACAAAAAATTTCACAATTTATATGGAAACACAAAAGACCCCGAATAGCCAAATCAATCTTGTGAACGAGAAACAGAGCTGGAGTAATCAGGCTCCCTGACTTCAGAGTATACTACAAAGCTACAGTAATCTAGAGAGTATGGTACTGGCACAAAAACAGAAAGATAGATCAATGGAACAGGATAGAAAGCCCAGAGATAAGCCCACGCACATATGGTCACCTTATCTTTGATAAAGGAGGCAGGAATATACAGTGGAGAAAGGACAGCCTCTTCAATAAGTGGTGCTGGGAAAACTGGACAGGTCCATGTAAAAGTATGAGATAGATTACTCCCTAACACCATACACAAAAATAAGCTCAAAATGGATTAAAGACCTAAATGTAAGGACAGAAACTATCAAATCTTAGAGAAAAACATAGGCGGAACACTCTATGACATAAATTACAGCAAGATCCTTTTTTACCCACTTCCTAGAGAAATGGAAATAAAAACAAAAATAAACAAATGGGACCTAATGAAACTTCAAAGCTTTTGCACAGCAAAGGAAACCATAAACAAGACCAAAAGACAACCCTCAGAATGGGAGAAAATATTTGCAAATGAAGCAACTGACAAAGGATTAATCTCCAAAATATATAAGCAGCTCATGCAGCTCAATAACAAAAAAACAAACAACCCAATCCAAAAATGGGCAGAAGACCTAAATAGACATTTCTCCAAAGAAGATATACGACTGCCAACAAACACATGAAAGAATGATCAACATCATTAATCATTAGAGAAATGCAAATCAAAACTACAATGAGATATCATCTCACATCAGTCAGAATGGCAATCATCAAATATCTAGAAACAATAAATGCTGGAGAGGGTGTGGAGAAAAGGGAACGCTCTTGCACTGCTGGTGGGAATGTGAATTGGTACAGCCACTATGGAGAACAGTATGGATGTTCCTTAAAAAACTACAAATAGAACTACCATGTGACCCAGCAATCCCACTACTGGGCATATACCCTGAGAAAACCATAATTCAAAAAGAGTCATGTACCAAAATGTTCATTGCAACTCTATTTACAATAGCCCGGAGATGGAAACAACCTAAGTGTCCATCATCGGATTAACGGATAAAGAAGATGTGGTACATATATACCATGGAATATTACTCAGCCATAAAAAGAAACGAAATTGAGCTATTTGTAATGAGGTGGCTAGACCTAGAGTCTGTCATACAGAGTGAAGTAAGTCAGAAAGAGAAAGACAAATACCGTATGCTAACACATATATATGGAATTTAAGAAAAAAAAATGTCATGGAGAACCTAGGGGTAAGACAGGAATAAAGATACAGACCTACTAGGGAATGGACTTGAGGATATGGGGAGGGGGAATGGTAAACTGTGACAAAGCAAGAGAGAGGCATGGACATATATACACTACCAAACGTAAGGTAGATATCTAGTGCGAAGCAGCTGCATAGCACAGGGAGATCAGCCTGGTGCTTTGTGACCGCCTGGGGGGGTGGGATAGGGAGGATGAGAGGTAGGTAGACGCAAGAGGGAAGAGATATGGGAACATATGTATATGTATAACTGATTCGCTTTGTTATGAAGCAGAAACTAACACACCATTGTAAAGCAATTATACTCCAATAAAGATGTAAAATATATATATATAATCTTTTAATTTATCTATTAAATTTGAGCATACACATACCCTCTGAAATATACATAACAAATATATGCATACTTGTGCCAAAGCACAAGAATGTACAAGAATTCCCATGAAATTATTGTTTTGAATAGCCTCAAATTAGAAACAACCTGCATGTCTATTTTAGTTTGTTCATGTTGTCATAGCAAAATGACACAGACTCGGTTGCCTAAACAATGGAAATTTATTTTCTCAGAGTTCTTGAGGCTGGATAGTCCAAGATCAATGTACTGGCAGGGTTTGGCTTCTGGTGAGACTTCTCTTCCTGGCTTGCAGATGGCTCTTTTCTTGTTGTGCCCTCACTTGGCAGAGAGAGTGAGAGACAGAGACAGAGATCTCTTCCTCTTAGAGGGCAACAGTCCTATCAGATTAGGGTGCTACCCTTAATGACTTCATGTAACCTGAATTACCTCTTACAGATCCTACCTTCAGAAACAGTCACAGTGAAGGGTTAGAGCTTCAATATATGATGGAAGCGGGGTATCCTTCAGTCTCTATATGTCCATCAAAAAATAAGTATATAAATCTTTATATAGTCATTCAAATGATTAATATGCATCAACAAAAATGAATGAATTGCTGCTACATACAGCAACTTGGACTCATTCCACAAATAAATACAAGCCAGTAAAAAGGTAGTGAGAGAAAAAAAGAAAAAAGTTGATGGTATGGTTCCATGTTTACGAAAGGCAAAGATACTTAATCTAATACATGGTGTGAGCAGTCAGAAAAGTGATTACCTTGAGTAGGACAGAAGGACAGATATTGGAAAGGGAAATTTTAGGGAGCTACTGGTAATGTTCCATTTCTAACTTTTGTGGTGATTACACAGTTGTGTTCATTTGTGATAATCAGGCTGTACACATCTGATTTCTGGACTTTTGTGTTTGTATATTCCTTCAAGAAAAAAAGTTTTTTAAATGTTTTAAAAGGCCTTTAATGGACTCTTCATAGGCTTTACTTTTCATCTACTCTAAGACACGAAATAGTTTACAGACCATTATCTATGACTTGAAAATTTAGCAAATCCTCTTCATTAATGTGTGATTCCTGGTTCCATTTATTTTACAATTCAATAGAGAGGTCTGTTTTGTCCTTCAAGATAAAGTATATGCATTAGGAAAAAAATACAAAATTTTCAAACCTATCTTTTAAGACAAAAAACATTTATAATTGAATAAATTTAACATATCTTTTACTTCATTGTTCTTCATTACTTCATGGGAAACGGAGAAAAGCATTCTGACATTTATGTCAAATTATTTCTGATAATGAAAATTAAGCTAACATGTATGTAGCAATTAACATGTGTCTTTGACATTGTCCATATTAATATAATCATGAGGTAAATTAAGACAGTTACCTGTTATAATAACTATTGGTTACTTTAAAATATTCTAATTAAACACACACACTAACTTAGCTCCCACTAGGCTGTGATACTTAAGATTTTATATTATGTCTTCTAATAACCTTTCAGATTACGGAAATGTTTTTGGAGTAAAATGATATTTTAATAGTCTGAGTTAGCAAAATAATGCATACTTTCTCAGCACAATTTCAACATAACATAAAAGGGATGGAAGAAATAATATAAACATTTTATCCAAATCACACATTCTTTAATGGTCATCCTTGGTTCCATATTTTAAGCTGATTTTTCCTTTCTGGTCCTATAACCTTTCTTCTGCTATAACATTCATTCCTGTGATGCCCTCTACCCATAATTGCTTTCACATGTTTGGTTGAACACTGATTGAATTTTATCTTCCCTTTTAGAATGGTCTCATTTCTCTGATAATCTCTGGGCTAAAAAAATCTTTCTAAGCATCTGGCATATTTGTTTTGATGTTGAATTCTGCATTAGTGAAGGCACTGCAGATCAAGATGCTATAAACACAAGGTGAGGCTTTTTAAAGTGAAGTCATGAATTGATAGAGAGGCAAAAGAAAAAAAATGTTCACAGCAAAAATTGAACTCCATATCTCTCTTAATTTAATATGCCCTATGCTCTAAAGTGGAAATTTAACAGCACCCCTTATTATTCTTTATGTATAGAATGGGCACCTGATTTGTGGATCCTTGATTATATTCGTAAAGAAAGACCCTGTATTTTTTTCCATGACATTCTTTTACTTTGAAACATCTCAGAGTTACCCTTAAATATGTCTGAATGTAACATAAAACAAAAGAAGTCAAGACTGTTGGAAAAAGATGAACGAACATATCTCAAAAGCTGAGTTAAATATGTCCTTAAAAAACATTTCATCAGTGTCTGTCACTGCCTGTTTTATGTAGTTCAAAAATCTTACTATAGGTGTAGAATTTGACATTCTTTGGGCAATTGAACACTGCATTGTCACAGCAAGTTGACATCAAATTCTTTCACACAGGTCTCTGTTTTGTAATGTGATACATGGGGAACATTTACTGTTCAATAGCCCTCAAAACTTTTACTTCCATTTGGATGGTGAGCCATAATGTAAAAAGCTCAGTAAGACCTGACATCAGTTCCAGAGTCCCCTGTGAAAATAGTGTTTGCAACTTTGTAGCTGAAATGGAGAACAGCATATTCCATGCGGACAGCAGGTGAAACAGATGGTGAGGAAAGTGACTCCTTATCTGAACACCTAAAACATAGACATTAAAGTCCTTGTGAATTTGCCTTTTTTGTTGTCGTTGTTAAGAAAATCATGTCTTTTTTGAAGAACAGAACCACTGTTTTTTTTTTTTATCATCTTTATTGGAGTATAACTGTTTTACAATGGTGTGTTAGTTTCTGCTGTATAACAAAGTGAATCAGCTATACATATACATATATCCCTGTATCTCCTCCCTCTTGCGTCTCCCTCCTACCCTCCCTATCCCACCCCTCTAGGTGGTCACAGAGCACCGAGCTGATCTCCCTGTGCTATGCGGCTGCTTCCCACTAGCTATCTATTTTACATTTGGTAGTGTATATATGTCCATGCCACTCTCTCACTTCGTCCAAGCTTACCCTTCCCCCTTCCCGTGTCCTCAAGTCTATTCTCTATGTCTGCATCTTTATTCCTGTCCTGCCCCTAGGCAGAACCATTGTTTTTCTTTACTGGAGAGACCAGAAAAAATTGAGATGAATCATGGGTAAGAGAGAAAACATGAATCAATAATGAATCATTATCAAACCTGAACTCATCATTATCTTCCCCAGTTACACACCCATCACCCACTACTTCCTCTGTCCTTACTGGCAAATCACCACTGCCTTCCTCTACCTAAAGTGTACCATTTCCACTCTCACCAGGCCAGAAAGGAAAGTGGAAGTGTTCTTTAGAGATACACCTCTTCCTCATCACTCATATTCACTTCATCTTGTTTAATTCTCACATATGTCTCAAAAGCCTTCTCCTCTCTACATTCTCATCATTCAGACCATCTTATTTTTTTAAAAAAATTGAAGTATAGTTGATCTATAGTATTATATGATTTGCAGGTGTACAATATAGTGATTCACAATTTTTAAAGGTTATAATCCATATATAGTTATTATAAAATATTGGCTATATTCCCTGTGTTGTAAAACATATCCTTGTAGCTTATTTTACATGTAATAGTTTGTACCTCTTAATCCCCTACCCCTATATTACCCCTTTCCCCACTGGTAACCACAAGTTTGTTCTCTGTGAGTCTGCTTCTTTTTTGTTATATTCACTAGTTTGTTGTATTTCTTAGGTTCTCCATATAAGCAATATCATACAGTATTTGTCTTTCTCTGTCTGACTTATTTCACTTAGAATAATACCCTCCAAGTCCATCCAAGTTGCTGCAAATATCATTTTTTATGGCTGAGTAGTATTCCATTGTGTAAATGTACCATATCTTCTTTATCCATTCATCTGTTGATGGACACTTAGGTTGCTGCCATGTCTTGGCAATTGTAAATAATGGTGCTATGAACATTGAGGTGCATCTTTTTGAATTAGTGTTTTTGTTTTGTTGGATATATACCCAGGAGTGAAATTGCTGGGTCATATGGTAGTCCTATTTTTAGATTTTTGAGAAACCTCCATACTGTTTTTCTACAATAACTACACCAGTTTACATTCCCACCAGCGGTGTAGAAGTGATCCCTTTTCTCCACATCCTCAACAACATTTGTTATTTGTGTTCTTTTTGATGATGGCCATTCTGACAGGTGTGAGGTGATAACTCATTGTGGTTTGATTTGCATTTTCCTGACGATTAGTAATGTTGATCGTCTTTTCATATGCCTGTTGGCCATCTGCATTTTCTCTTTGGAAAAATGTCTGTTCAGGTTTTCTGCCCATTTTTTTTTTAATTGGGCTTTTTTTTTTTTTTGATGTTGAGTTGTATGAGTCATTTATATATTTTAGATTTTAACCCCTTATTGTTCATATCACTTGCAAATATTTTCTCCCAGTTAGTAGGCTAACTTTTTGTTTTGTCGAAAGTTTCCTTGCTGTGCAAAAGCTTTTAAGTTTAATTAGGTCCCATTTGTTTATTTTTGCTTGTTTTTTTCCTTTGCTTTAGGAGATAGGTCAAAGAAAATATTTCTACAATTTATATCAATGTGTGTTCTGCCTATGTTCTCCTCTAGGAGTTTCATGGTTTCTGGTCTAACATTTAGGCCTTTAACCATTTTGAGCTTATTTTCATTTCTTTTTTCAGAATAGTTACGATAGCTGGTCTTCATACCAGCTTTCCAGGTTTGTGTCTCTTCAGAAAATCTACAGTGCCACTTCCAAAGTCTTATTCTTAAATGCATCTTTGTGTATGTTACTGAAACGTTGGACTTGCACCAATGACATTCTATCACCTACTATAAAGTCCAAGTTTTCATTCTTAGTGTACACATTCCTTCATGATTTTACATAATATTCAAAGGGCTACTTCAGCTTCTTCATGTGGCCTTGGCTTCTAATTATCAATAACTCCATGTCATTCTCTGATTATATCATACCTCTAAATCTATGGATAACATGTGCTGGCTCTGGAATATTAGATTAAGTTTCAGTTTCAAGAAACATAAACCATGCTAGCTATCTTACAGAGACATAATACAGGAAAATAGGTGTTGACACAATCACTGGGAATGCTGAAGAATCATTTTAGGTCATAACTCCACAAGTGTCCATCTCTCTCCCTGGAATGCACTACTCTATCCACTTGATACACTCAAATTTTATCTTTTAAGAGTCATCTCAAGCATCAGTCACTCTCTGAAGCCTGCTCTGACTCCCTCAGAGCTACTTGGACACACTAAGTTCCTATTGCATTCTGTATGTATCTTCACTATGATAATTCACATAAATTACTGTAGTATTTTTACATTTGTTTCTTCACTTAGAATATAGTCATCTTCAAGGTTTAAATTTGAGTCTCTTTGAAGGCACATACTATCTTTTTTTCCAACTACACATATAAACACCTATGGCCTGGATAAGTACCTGAAGGAAAATGGGATTAACAAAAATGTGTTGAATGCTTTTTAAGGAATCTCCATACTGTTCTCCACAGTGGCTGTACCAATTTACATTCTCACCAACAGTGTAGGAGAGTTCCTTTTTCTCCACACCCTCTCTAGCATTTATTGTTTGTAGACATTTTGATGATGGCCAGTGTGAGGTGATACCTCATTGTAGTTTTGATTTGCATTTCTCTAATAATTAGTGATGTTGAGCATCTTTTCATGTGCCTCTTGGCCATCTGGATGTCTTCTTTGGAGAAATGTCTGTTTACATCTTCCACCCATTTTTTTGATTGGGTTGTTTGTTTTTTAATACTGAGCCGCATAAGCTGTTTGTATATTTTGGAGATTAATCCCTTGTCAGTCACTTCATTTGTAATTATTTTCTCCCATCCTCTGGGTTTTCGTTTTGCTTTGTTGATGGTTTTCTTTTCAAAAACTAAAAATAGAGCTACCATAAGACCCAGCAATCCCACTACTGGGCATATACCCTGAGAAAACCATAATTCAGAAGGACAAATGCTCCCCAATGTTCATTGCAGCACTAGCCAGGACATGGAAGCAACCTAAATGTCCATCAGTGGAGGAATAGATAAAGAAGATGGGGTACATATATACAATGGAATATCAGTCATAAAAAAAGAATGAAATAATGCCATTTGCAGCGACATGGATGAACCTAGAGGTTGTCATACTGAGTGAAGTAAGTCAGACAGAGAAAGGCAAATATCACATGATACAGCTTATACGTGGAATCTAAAATAATGGTACAAATGAACCTATTTATAAAACAGAAATTGAGTCACAGATGTAGAAAACAAACTACGGTTACCAAGGGGGAAAGGGGAGAGAGGGATAAATTGGGATTGACATATACACACTACTATATATAAAATAGATAACTAATAAGAACCTACTGTATAGCACAGGGAACTCTATCCAATACTATGTAATGACCTATATGGGAATAGAATCTAAAAAAGAGTGGATATATGTGTATGTATAACTGACTCACTTTGCTGTACAGCAGAAACTAACAGAACATTGTATATCAACTATACGTCAATAAAAATTTAATGAAAAAATCAACTATAGCAAAAAATGAGTTAAAATCTTTTAAATAAATAAAAATTTTAAAAATGTGTTGAATGTATATTGAATGCAATAATGTAATAAGTATGTGGCAGAAGCCAAAGTCAATAAACATTGGCTTTCTTTACTAAGCAATGCATGGTAAAGAAAAAAGTGCATATTTATATATTTGCAACTTGAATCTTTTTTTTCAAAGGTGAAAAAATTGTATTATTTATCAATCATGCAAAAGACTACCACATTTGAATGGTGGAAAATTATTTGGTCAAACAATTTGAGTGTTAAGTCTAACATGTAAGATTTCATAATGATCAAAACTTAATAAATGAAATCTACTAGATGGTTGGCTCTTTGAGAAACATCACGAGTGTTTCTCGATTAGCCCTGCATATGTAGCACACTGCCCGATATCACTTGGCCCCAAGTATCTAATAGTTGAATAAAGGAATAAATTGACTAATGAATAAATTTTAAAAAATATATATATATTATTAAAAACTATAGTGAAGAGGAAGATGCTTGATGGCTAAAAGAAGATATTGACTTTTTTTGCATTACTGCTTTAAAAAAAAGTGCCTGTTTTAATTTTTATTTTCATTTATTTCACTAGTCAGTGCATTTTATTTTTTGTTTGAGACCATTTATCTTATCTTCATACTTACTAACATACTACAGAAAAATTTGTGAATTTATAAATAAAATCTCAAAGCTTTTTCTCAGCCTCAGTGGGTATTTTGAGAGACAGAGGGAGATTGGACTTGTGCTTGAACTGAAGGTGAAGTAAAGGAGCAAATATGTCTTTTAAGGTCTGGTAACATAGAAGTTTTTTTTCTGTATTTAATAAACAAACAAACTATTCCTAGCATATTTTAAACAAGTTGCAGTGCACAAACAATAAAACTTTAATTTAAAAGGTGTCCAAATGAACTTTTGGTATCTAAAATAGTTCTGATCCCTTTTTGGTACTATCCTGGAGGTGATTTTGAGAAATTAACAGCCAGGTATGATATAAGTTAATATATATTTACATAGTGTTTGTAGTGAATTGCACTGGAGAATTTAAAAAGTTGAGAGTGCTAAATTAAAGTATGTTCACTCCTTAGGCTTGAATACTAGTACTTTTGTTTGCCTCTAACTATGGGCCATATATTTAAATACAGTGAACACTAGAAAATACATCCATTTTCAAGGACTGGCTCAATAGGAAATAATTTCCTAAGAGCTTCAGCCAAATGAGTTTTTAAACATGAAGTGTTATACAGGTTTATCGATTCTGAATTTCATGGTAGAGACTCAAGTTGTTTCTAAGGGAAGTAAAATTTTCTTTTCTATGAAGAATTTTACTGAGTTTATCTTCATAACTTAGAAGACTTAGTTTCCTTGGAAGAAGAAAAAGAAAGAGCTTGCTCACACATTTTTCTCTTCTAACATCTAACAGCTTTAATTAGGATAATAATCTCTCTTTACGGGAATTGTAAAGAAAATGGGGACAATGCAACTCCAAATAAGTATTATTAAAATGTCAGCCTCAAAAAAGCCATGTATTTTAAAGCATTCAGTTTCCTTCTCTCAGCATTACTTCCTCTTATCCATCTTACTAATAGAAGTGTCTTTTAGCTACTTATTTATATCTTTATAATAAAAGAATATACATATCGGATGTGCTATTTTGTAGACTTATTTTAAATTAAAAGTTTTAATACAAGAAGAATGGATGACAGATAGGTGACATGCCAAAAGTGATGACAGTGTTACATTGGTATAATATTTTAAATATTTTCTATTTTATATTATTTTTTTAAACGGAGAGTTTACAATGGAGAATTAAAAATGGAATGTGTCAAGCACAAAAGAAAAAAAAATGTGCTCTTGAAGAGCCTAATATAGGCATGAGTCATAAATGTAAAAGACCACTGTAATAAAATGTTGTGGCAGGAAGTTATTGTAGTTGTTATGTAACTACAGCCATTATAGAATCAGATTTGGGAAAATATGATATAGTTAGGGAGAAAAAAAAGAATAGTTGACAGGTTTGTTGGAAGAAAGCTTTCAGAATGGGGAGGAGAAAATTGAACATTTTCTAAATATTCAAATGAAAGAAAAGAAAAAAAAAGTTGAGATCCACACTTGATATAGAAGAGAGAAGCAGTGCTAGGTTTCACAAATAAGACTGGTTTTAATTAATCAGGTAAAGGTATAATTCCTGTACAGATGAGACTGTCAGTATACATTGTGTAGAAATTTTTCTTCCTAATTTAATTAATATTAATCATGAAGCATGTTCCTTCACATTAGTGTATATTTATCTTAACACAATGGAGAAAATGTTAGAAATAATAAGAAAGAAAAAGTTCCTTTATGAGAAAATATCTTGCATGAAAGAAAATATTTTCACTGAGCAGCAGGAAGAGTTTCATATTATTTAAAGAAAAATTTTATCTTACTAAAGAAAATTATCTTCTCACAACTCCTAAAATATACCTATTAGTTATTTGGCTTTAGCTAATTATGTAAGAAATGAAGAAATGAATCTGGTTAAAGGAAAATAGTCATCTTGAGCTTTGTTAAATCCCAAAGTAAATATAAAGTTAGTATCTATTTGTCCTTTGTAGAATATTCCATTTTTTTGTTCTGTCATTCAAAAAATTCAATTAAGTGCCTTACATGGCATCTGACTATTGATGTATTAAAAATGTTTTTCTATCCCAGTGAATTGAAGAGCAAGCTATCTAAATTATCTTTTGCATCACAAATCTGCCATGATTAATGTGTTACAGGCAGAAAGGATTATAGATTATGTACAATGTTATATGACCACGGCAAAAATGTCTCAGAGCTACTGCATTTAAAATAAAGTTAAAATTCCGGATTTTCAAGGATTCTCAGATTATGTACTTCAGCAAAATGAAACCATTATTCATATTATGTTGTCTGTGTTATGTTATGTTATGTTATGTTATATTTGCTTTCATTCATAAATACCTGAAAGTATGTTCTGACAAATTAAGAATTATTTTAGATTACAAGACTTTCTTAATGATATCAGAGAAAGCATACTTTTAGTTATTTATGAAATACCCCCATTAATAGTGCATAGCCCTGTGTACATATGAATCTGTGATGCTAATATCAGCAGGAACTTCATTCATAAAACTATATTTGAAAGATGGATTATTATTGAAGGGTCAAGATTTTTTCAACTTCAGTTGTTGAAGACACTCATAGAATTAATTAGAAGGTAACTGAGTAAAAAATTTATTCATTCTTTGAGACAGCAACCAGTGAGTCTTCTCTCAGAAAGTAAATTTAAGTAAGTACATATTGGAAGATACTAACCAATCAAATTAAATAGAATGGGTTATATATTGAATTTCACTTCCAGTGAATAATTTACTCCCTTTTGCTAATAGGTAATCCTCTTCTTTAATTGTTCCATTAATTAATTTCCTTTTGTAGAACTTAATAATCTCCTCAAGGTAAGTCTGAATTGATTATTTTTTAAATAGATTTTTTTTTTTGGAACAAGTAAATGCACATAATAACAACACAAGAGGTATAAAAGAACATGCATTAAGAAGTAAACCTCCCTTTAATTTACTTTACTCTATTTACCAAATTTGCCCCACTGCAAGAAACCAGTGTTATCATTTATGTATCTTTTTCAAAGATATACTTTGTATATAAACATATTTGGGGGGTTTTGTTATTGTTTTGTTTTAAAACAAGTAGTAGACTACAAAGCCCACTATTCTGTACTTTAAATAATTTTTGGAAATCATTTTTAACAACTTATATAGAGGGGTTTCATTTAAAAAAATATTTGAATATCGAACATTTGACTATCATGTCATTATACCTATATAATAGTTGATCTAATAGGTGAATTTAGCTCACTTACAAGTATATATCTTTAATTCTGTCATTTTTAGTTATGTTTTATTTTTAATGAGGCATAATTTAAGTATAACAATGAACTATTTGTTCATTTTGACAGATATAAATAATTATTTATATTTCTAAACCTTTTACAATATATTCTATATTTTCTTGTGTGTGTGTGTGTTACTTTTACTGTTTGGGAAGGTAAAATTTCAGTATAATGGTTAATGCTATTTCAGTTACTACTGATTCATGGCAAATCACTACAATCTTAGTGGTATTAAACAACCATTTTGTTAAGTTCATAGGTTCTGTGGGTCAGGAATTTTAATAGGATGTCTTTATATATACAATATTTCACCTGGGAACACTCAGTGGTTGGGACTGATTTGCCAGCTGGGAACTGGAAACATTCTGAGGTGTCCACATACATCTGGTGGTTGATGTTGAGTACTCCCTGAAAACTCACCTGGAACTGTGGACCAGAACTACACATGGCCTCTTTAGATGGCTTACATTCCTTATAGCGTGATATAGTTTTCTGATTCACTTTTTAGCATTTTAGTTAGTGCTCTAGGAGTGGTTTCAAGAAAGTCCCACCTGAGTTAAAACCCACTGAACTCTCAATTCTACATTGGAACCAAAGTTTAGCTGGGTATATGCAATTGTCGTATAGTTCTCTTTCCTAGAGCAATTGATAGTCATTATCCCAGTGTTGTCAAGTACTTATTTCTGTGGGGAAATCAGAGATCACACTTGTAGCTAATATGACATTTTGTATAATACCTGAAGAGTTCTTTCTTTATTCCTTTTTTATATGTGGGTGTTAATAATTTTGTCTGTATTTTTTTCTCCTAGAATATGGTTTCCCACTTCAAACTATAGATTCAAGTGTTTATTGGGCACTGGAAAGCTTTCTTATTGTATTTAAATCTATTAGGTTGGAATTTTTTTTTTTTATAAAGGGAAAAAGTATGCATATTTTGGATCTCCTTTATAAGTCTTTTGCATCTATTGATTTGTTTCCTTATCTTCATTTTCTACTTTATTTTGTTCACTTTTCTTAATCCTGACCTCAATGTCCTTTATTAGCTGTTGCTTTTTTTTAAAATTTATTTTATTTATTTACTTTTGGCTGTGTTGGGTCTTCATTGCTGCACATGGGCTTTCTCTAGTTGCAGTGAGTGGGGACTGCTCTTTGTTGCGGTGCGTGGGCTTCTCATTGTGGTGGCTTCTCTTGTTGCAGAGCATGGGCTCTAGGTGCTTGGGCTTTAGTAGTCGTGACACGTGGGCTCAGTAGTCGTGGCTCACAAGCTGTAGAGCATGGGCTCAGTAGTTGTGGCACATGGGCTTAGTTGCTCCACGGCATGTGGGATCTTCCTGGAACAAAGCTCGAACCCATGTCCTCTGCATTGGCAGGTGGATTCTTAACCACTGCGCCACCAGGGAAGTCCCCTTTATTAGTTTTTAGCAATTCCTATCTCTTTTGTACAGCCATCAATGAGGCTTTCTTTTCTAAATGAATTTATTTTTCAATTGTACTAGTTTTTAATTCTTTCTATTGTCTTGTCTTTTAGTCTCCAAAATTCTTGAACCTCTGCATTGAGATGACGGAGGTGCCTTTTCTCCCTTTGATTTCTAGGTAAAAGTCTATGTCCCATGGTAGTTTTGTACTTGGAAGATTTCTTGGCTTGCTCTTCCTTCCTTCCTTCTCTCTTTCCAATTTTATTTTACATGGGATTATCTTTGTATAGATTCTGTGCTATTTCTTTTAAATTATTATGTATCTTTTGAATGCAGTGACCTAGAACAGTTATTTTACAGGATGTTCCTGTTAAGTAGGGTTTCCATGCTTCAGAATATCTCTTTCTTATGGCACAAAGTTTCATGGGGTGTTGTTTTTGTTTTTTTCTTTGTCTTTGCTTTTTCTTGTCTAATAGATTTCTGAAGACATAAAAATCCTTAAAAAAGCAACGCTCATTTTGTTCTTCACTCTGGCTCACCAAAAGATTGTTTTCTGGAAATATGGAATGTGTCTGTGATTAGCAATGCAGTCCAGCCTCCCCTGCTCCTCCTTGATGACAAACTGGATCCAGGGAAGTTCCTAATATAACTCCACACACATTGTTTCCATTTCTTCTAAAAAGGTGGGGCCTCTACTTGAGAACTATGAGTAGCTTCCTTCTGAGATCTTTAGTCATAAGCATCCTTTCTGTTCCTGTCTTTCCTCATGTATTGCTATCCAGACATATAGATATCTCTTAATATTATAAATGATAGAATTTGTCCTTCAATTTCATGTTCTTGCTTGAACCTAGTCATTTTATGCCTCCGTCTCTTAACATTTTATTCTCCATTAATGGACAAATGCTTGTAGTAATTCTTGTTACAAAGCTAGTCATTTATGCCTCCATTTCTTAACATCACTTCTGATGCCAAGTCTTTCCTAACTCTCCTGTCCGGACCTTTTACTGCTGATAGAATTAATGACCACCTCTTCAAACGTATTGCAAGTCCTTAGATTTATGACTATTATAGTATGTATACATAATTTTACATGCCTATATTCCTTGTAAATTTCTTGAAGACAAAGACATTCATCATTTCATCCTCCAGCTAAAGCATAGGGAGTAATGTATAATACACACCTAACAAATGTTTCTTGAGCTGTTGATATATGACACCTAATTACCTAGCTTATACATGAAAACACTGATTAGATTTGTTACCTTTTGGAAATATTCTATACTTAATTATATTAAATTGATGGTGATGCCCTAAGGTGTTTTTGATAAATGTTTTTCATTTCCACCTGCATTATCAATGAGGAATCATTACAAATCATTCAGTTATAAAAATCAGGCCAGGTCTCTAACTATATAACCATGAGCTCTTTTTGTTTGCTCCAGTGTACAGATTTTGTCTTGTCATGAAAATTTTTTATCAATGTTGTTATTCAATGAATATTTATCAAATGCTTAATATAAATTTAATCTTATTTTCAGTTCTTTCTGAGGAATACAAAAGACACTTCTAACATAGATCCTGTTCTCAAGAAACACAAAGCATGGTAAGAGATAAGGCACTACTTAAAAATTTTTTTTCAGATTAAAATAAATAATGCAACATAAAGACAAAACGTTATTATTTGGAAGTCTGCTGTTAATGTAATATTTACTTTTTTGGTAGGTGCATCAATATTTTGTCTCTCCCTACTTTTAAAATTGCTTTCTTTTTCTTGTGAAATATTGGTATGCTGCGTCCAATGGTGGACTTTAAAAAAATTAATGTCCATTTTGATATATTGTGCTTCCTGACAATTTTATCATATTTCTGTATTAGGAAATTCTCAGCCATTTTTTCCTCAAGTTTTATCTTGCCTCAATTCTCTCCAGACTTGTATTCTGGAACTATAATTAAACATATGTTCATTCTAGCCACTGTATATCTTAAATTATCTTTCATGTATTTAACTTATTTTTCTCTTTTGGCTGACATTTCAAAAATTATCTTTAGCTAGATATTTCTGTTCTTCAATTTATTCTTCATTTTTGTTCTGTTATTAAATTCATTCATTTTGTGTTTTGTTTCAATGATCATGTTTAATTTTTGAAAATTTATTAGTTGATTGTAAGATTGCCTGGTCATTAAAGAAAATTTTTTATAGCCTGCTTAAGCTTATGAATTCATTCTGTGTTTCCTTTTTCTTTTTAAACATAGTTATCTGAGGGCTTCCCTGGTGGCGCAGTGGTTGAGTGCCCGCCTACCGATGCAGGGGACACGTGTTCGTGCCCCGGTCCGAGAGGATCCCACATGCCGCGGAGCGGCTGGGCCCGTGAGCCATGGCCGCTGGGCCTGCGCTTCCGGAGCCTGTGCTCCGCAGCGGGAGGGGCCACAACAGTGAGAGGCCCGCGTACCGCAAAAAAAACAAAAACAAAAACAAAACATAGTTATCTGATATGCTGCCACTATCAATTCTAACATTTGTAAAACTTGGAGTTCCAAGGTGGTTGTCATTACTGCTGACAAAACTTTCATGATGCTTTATCTTCTTGGGTGGTTGTGGCCTTTGATTGTCAGTTTATATTTATTTGTGAGGTTTGTGGCTGATTTTGCCTGATTCTGAGGACTCTACCAACCCCGAGTCACTCCAGATCCTTTTAAAATTGTGGCTTAATGAGGGCATCTGAGTTTTAGCCCTCCTAGTCTGTCCAAGGTTTACAACCTCTGCCAAAGAGTTATCACTGGTATTTGCTCTGAGAAAAATTCTGCTCCTACCGGTTCTCTCACTGGTCCCAAATTTAAGTTTTAAGGTCAGGTTTCGGATCAAGTTTCTGTTTGTTTGTTTGTTTTCCTTCATTGAGTGTGTGTGGGGAGGGGAAAAGAGTTAGTTGGCAATCTTTGAAGATTGTCTTTAAATTCCTAAGTGTTAAGAAATACATTCAAAACATTTCAGTCTAGGTCTAGTTGTTTTGCAGTAAGAGGATGTTCCAGATAATCTAGTCCACCATGATCCTGAAAGCACTTGATAAATGATAAAATTACACTGTGACCAAAACACCTATGTCTTAGTCTATTCAGGCTGCTGTATCAAAATACCACAGACTGAGTAGCTTATAAACAACAGAAATTTATTTCTCACAATTCTGGTACTGAAAGTCTGGGATTAAAGTGCCAGCAGGGCTGGGTGAAGGCCCTCTTTCAGGTTGCAGACTTCTCATTGTATCCTCACATGGCAGAAAGGGCAAGGGAGCTCTCTCAGATGTCTCATATAAGGACACTAATCTCATTCATGAGGGTTTGGCCCTCATGACCTAAACACCTTCCAAAAGCCTTACCTTCTAATACCATCACATTGGGCATTAAGATTCAACATATGGATTGAGAAGGGGGGCACAAACTTTCAGACCAGAGCACTACACCTGTACAAAAATCCCAAGTTTGTATTCAGACATATCTATGTTATTATACCTATATTTACTTGATGCCTTCATATTCCTCCAGTCTTTATACCTTTTTTTTGTTTGGTTTCACTTCATATTCTACAAGTCAAAAGTAAATAAACAGTAATTTTATCCATTCCCTCAGAATTGCACTCAGGATTTCATCATGATTTCCAGCCATCATAAAATATCCTCATATTCTCTGTACTCATTCTTCACCTCTACATTAATCCAATTATTATTATTATTTTTTTGTGGTACGCGGGTCTCTCACTGTTGCAGCCTCTCCCGTTGCAGAGCACAGGCTCTGGAGGCGCAGGATGAGCGGCCATGGCTCACCGGCACAGCCGCTCCGCAGCATGTGCCCCAGACCGGGGCACGAACCCGTGTCCCCTAAATCAGCAGGCAGACTCTCAACAACTGTGCCACCAGGGAAGCCCAATCCAAGTATTTATTTTCTCCTAATCTCCCAAGAACTTTTCAACCAGCTAGGGAAAATATATCTTTTGATTGTCTTTATTAGAAATGTATGATATTGAATATAATTTTTGTGCTCAGAATGCCCATCAATCTTTTACTCAATTTTAGAGGATTCCATCCCCATATTTCTTGGTTAGAAATTTATCCCAAAGGATATCACCACTCCTGCTACTCTTGACTTTTAAAACAAATGGCTAAATAGCCTATACCAATTAAAAAACAAAACAAAAAAAACATAACCTTTGAGGATAGATTATGTTGCTATTCTTTCCTTCCAAATTAATTCTTATTTTTATTATGTTTAACTTTTTTTCCTGCTCTAGAGCATGAAATTAACCAAGGTAATTTCATCTACCACATAGATTGGAAGCTTGACATACTTCTGAACCATATGAAGTATCTGAATACAAACATGAGTAACACAAAGTAGCCACAATTCCTGAAGAGGGTCATGTAAATTAAACACAGATTGGGACTGTGATAAGTGGTAAAGTAAAGAAGTGCCATAAAGCACAAGGCAAGGAGCACCAAATTATGTAAGGAATGGGAGAAATGAAGAAAAGTTTCACATTCAAGATTACTTTGTGAATAATTAGCAAATAAACCATATCAGGAAGTAGAAGTAAGAAAGAAACATAACTCACTTTGCCTTATAAATCTTTTAAGCATATTGATCTACATGCTAAAGCATGAGTTTCTCAAATCAGGGCACCTAACCATCATTTTGTGTTCACTATTTATTCCAATACTTGACTAAATGTAAATGTTCAATAAATGCTTTATTGATTAAAAAATAACGATTACTGTTTGATTTAGTCCTAAAGAGTCTCACTTTATAAAAGAACAAAATTAAAATTTGAGATTAATCTATTGTTTGTGTGCCACTCACCATTCAAATATATCTGACTTTTTTAAAAGGGAGAGACTGTATCTTACGGTAACCCCTCCATTTATCACATTAGAAGGTGTACTCAAAGTCCTGAAAAGGTATATAAAACCAGACTAATAAATGTTGATGGAACTATTGAGAAAGAAGGAAGACCCTAATTCCAAGGAGTATGTTTGTGTGTTTGTGGTGAAACGGGGTTGAGAGTAGATGAGAAAGACTTTTCAGAATATCTGAGGAATACAGCACACGAGTGGATGAGGAAAGGGAGAAGCAGTGAAGACCATCAACGTGATAGGGAGAATGGAAGATGATACCGCATGTTGGTCTGACAATATATAAACAGTCAAATCTCCCATAAAAAATGTTTTTTTCTAAATGAAATTTTAAAAAATGTTTCATAAAGATGTTAAAGGGAATGACATACCATAAGGTTAAATGTTGAATATGATGAACAAATAACAGTGACAGCTAAAAGTGAAAAAACAATTAAATATGCTGTGGGAAAATAAGTTTTCCCAAATGTAAGCTCTTTCTAACTATTTCAATCCTTTCACTGTTTTGAACTATGGTTAAAGTTATGTTCAATTTAGGTTCTAAACTGCAATTATTTCAAAATTCTTCTGTGAGAGACTGCAAGACCTAACTCAATGAAAAATAAAAGATTAATTGTTCAGTGAGTGTTACTGCCCCAATGATATCTCACATATATACAATCTATATTGCTTATTTAATCCAAGAAGAAATTTAATTTCAGCTAAAAAATGAAGGGTGTGAGTCGGAGAGACTTCATATTATTTTTCAAGAAGAATTCACTTTATTTCCCAAACTATCAATAAAATCAGGATTAGACTTTATGCCCTGTTTCTCTTAAATGTATAGTGACTGTTGAGGTTTGCTATAGTAAAAACATTTTCTTTTATAGTGCAATAAAATTAGATGTACTCAAAGACTTGAGCAAGCAATGAGTGTTTTTAAGTAGCGAAAAAACATTTTTTTAAAATACTAGCATTAAGATTAGAAAACAGTTCTGCTCCAAAAAAGGACTATCTGTCAGAAAATCTACTTAAATAGCACAATATTAGTAGCATCTGAAGAGAAATATGTATCACATCTGAGCTGTACTATAACCTGTGTGGAAGAAGAGATTAAATGTGAGATTTTAAAATATGCTTTCTTTAAAAAAAAGAAAGAAAAAAGAAACCTAATATGCATTCTTTTTTTTTTAACATCTTTATTGGGGTATAATTGTTTTACAATGGTGTGTTAGTTTCTGCTTTATAACAAAGTGAATCAGTTATACATATACATATGTTCCCATATCACTTCCCTCTTGCGTCTCCCTCCCTCCCACCCTCCCTATCCCACCCCTCCAGGTGGTCACAAAGCACCGAGCCGATATCCCTGTGCCATGCGGCTGCTTCCCACTAGCTATCTACCTTACGTTTGTTAGTGTATATATGTCCATGCCTCTCTCTCGCCCTGCATTCTTAAAGTTAGAGCCATGTGGGTAGTCTCACATCTGCCTTCTGCTGCAGCTGTCCATAGTTGTTGAAACTGTCATACATCTGGCCTTAATCTTACACTTTATTTTAGAAAAACATATATACTTATTAAGTGATATTAAGCCCCATTTTATGTCCTCTCCCCTGAAGTAGTCCTTGTGTAGAACAAAATCCAATTTCAATTCAGGTTCATTATATTAACTTCTATGCAAGGCATTATTGGGGAATCATTATTGAGATCACTATCCCAAGACCCTGAGTAATGGATAACAAAAAAAAAAGAAAACTATGTGCCTACCTGAGGTCACCTTTATGTTCACTTTGTATATAATTCAAATGTTCATTGAGCTATTCAATTTACGAGTTACAACAGATGATAGTTGATCTAAAATGTTTATAAAGCCAAGTATAAACTAGTTATAAGATAAATAAGTACTAGAGATGTAATGTACAACATGATAAATGTAATTAACACTGCTTTATGTTATATATGAAAGTTGTTGACAGTAAATCCTAAGAGTTCTCATCACAAGGAAAAACATTTTTCTTCTCTTTCTTTATTTTTGTATCTATATGAGATGACGAATGTTCACAAAACCTACTGTGGTAATCATTTCATGATGTATGGAAGTTAAATCATTATGCTGTACACTTTAATACAGTGCCAAATGTCAATTATATCTCAATAAAGCTGGAAGAAAAAAGTCAACAAAATAAATACATACATACATAAATACATACATCACTTATAAACCTAGATAATTTTCATTTTACAGTTACCAATTAGCAATTGACCTCTCTGTTCTTTCTGATGTACAACCATAGTGGTTACATGTACCCATGTTGGTAGCCTCATAAACTTGATACCTGAGCAGTTTTTATATACCTGGGTCTACTAGTTCAGATGGCTTCACAGAACAATGGTATCTCTCTTAATTTCCTCTTTCAGGACTATATAATAAGGACAAAAGTTTTTGACTGCTTCATGTAAAAATATAAGCTTTTATTTACATGCCTTCACAATGAAAAGGTATCTGTCTTTGGGAATAGATGAATAATGAACTGTGAAGTTTTAAATATGGGAATTTTTAAATATAAACTTATGTCCCTTTCTGCCTGCTGAAAGAGAGGGCCAGGATTTTAAGAAAGCCCAGCTATATAGTTCTTCAGATAAAAGAGAAATTTGTTTTTGCGAGTAGCCTGTTGAAGCAACATTGTTACCATATATCTTAGTCTGTTTGCTCATTGCTAGTTTTTTTCTCCCTCACTCCTGCCCTTTTCTTAGAGTATTTAAGTAAAAAGGAAGTCATGATTAAATGGGAATGATGCCATCTCATTTAACTGCTTTCTAAAGACCTAGTTTGTTAATCAAAATTATTGGATATGGAAAAACAAAATGAATATTAGTCACTTGGTGAATATAAGCAGAGATTTCATGCTATTTTCCAAAGAATTAGTGTATTTTTATAAAATAGATGTTATACAAGGGAAAATATATGTTAGAGCTCTTATATTAATCTCAAAGCATGTAAATAAAAAATAACTAGCCACTTAACTGCTACTGGTCTTTTCTTTTGGCACAATTTAGCAATTACTGGATTCACCCTCTGTTTATTTTTTTAAAGAGCATGTCTTAAAATTAATGAAACTTCTACTCCCTGTTGAACATGCCGATTTCATAGAAGCAGGAGAAATAATTATCATTACAATGAGCACAGGCATTTGTAAATCTATACCTATATTTATGTCTAATTCTATATCCATATTAAATTTGTTCATTTTTGAAAGCATATAGTCAGTTTTAAAATAGCTGGCTCACTTCGTTGTACAGCAGAAACTAACACAACATTGTAAAGCAATTACACTCCAATTAAAAACAAACAAACATAAAAACAGCAAAAAACCCCAGAAGTATATATACAGCAATAGTAAACATATTCCTAACTTTCTACCTTCTAATCACTTGCTAAAACTATGAATATGGACAACACATATATGTATGTATGTAAATGAGTGTGTGTCTTGTCTGCGTATGTGTATGTATATGTTCTTAAATTTCTAAAACGGAAATAATATATATGTGCTATATTTCTAACAACATCATTCCTTCTGTGGCATCTATTCTTCTTTTTGTTGTTAATTTTAGAAGCACCCTGATTTTTCTTTAGGGAACTCTTCTCCTATTAGATTAAATCTTGGTGAGCCTTCAAATTAAACATCCTATTCTCCTCCTGGTCAAAGTGCACTTAACCTCAAGTCAGGACAATTAAAGGGTTTATCCCTAGAATTTGAATCTTGACTGGTTGCTCTTGACTGTAAGCACTTTAACAGTTTATTCAGTGTACCATGCAAATATTCTTGCCCTCCGTGAACTGAAAAAGGTTGGGAAACAGTGATTACAGTGTCTTTCCTTCTTTTGTATATTACTTTCTTTTTTGCCTCTCAAGTGGGATCTGAATATTATGCTCCTAATTAGACAGATTTGAAGTTGGAATCTTGATGGATTTCTGAGAAAATGGGGAGAAAAGAAGAAAAGATTTTTAACTTCACCTTGACTTTTAAAAACAATTTCAATCATTAATGGCTTTTACTTGAATTATTCTATAAAGGACAAAATGAAAATTCTTTCTTAATGAAACGGATCTCCCCTACCAATTCCTGCAATGTGATAAGAAGAGTCATTCAGAGAAGTTAGTGTTTTGATTCTTAAGAGATTGTGATTCTAATGATTCTTAAGAGATTTGTGAACAAAAATATAATTTACATTTTCACAGTTGTATTATCAAAGTAAAGAGCAAGTAATAGTTGGATTTGATAATTTGCTTCCTATTTTTATGAGACAGAGCATGCACAGTTTATGTTGGTCCTCAATCCAAATGGATATTTAAAATACTTTTTCTTTTATCCAAATTAAAAAAAAAATAACATGGAGGCTTGGACATCAAGTCATCTTACACTTAGTCAAATACCAATGTGTATTTGTAATAAATAATCTCATTTTATTTAATATTGTTCAGTTATTCCACAGTAGGTAATTGGTAAACATTTATGTTTTAGTCCAGTTTCAGTCCTCAGCAACTTGGATTTCTAAGATATCCATTCTATACACTATTGATCATGTAAAGCAAGATAAAGTTTTGAAATAATAGTGTTGGTATGATCGCAAGTGTTCCAGGAGCGGACTGCAAATATTATAAAGCTTTGTACTATTGAACATATTTGAGGAACCGTACACTTTTCAGTGTAACATATGTCACCCATAACAATGTAATTCAGAGTGCAAAAGAACTGAGTAAAATATTGTCCAATCATAGTATATAGGTAAAGTGGACAGATCCTCTACAAAAATTCAAACAATATTTTGGTATCTAATTAATAAAACCCTTCTAACATTAATACCAACATTTATTGATGACAGAGTTTTTTGTAAAGTTACTTATAAATAACATGATAGCACTTGGACTGTATTAGGCTTGCTGTCATATGTCATATAAACAGTTGTGCAAATCTTTGACCCATAACTAGTTCCCTACAGAACTCGATGTATCAACAAATCAGGGCAGATTTTTTTGATGTGACAACAAGTTCTGAGAAGGCAATTTGGGTAAATAAAATCTCTGGACAAATCCTCCGAAGCATTTCCAGTTACTTGGTATGTCATTGATGGATTTTTATTTCGCTCTTGAAATTAGTAACATGTACAATTTGAACCAACAAATATCCCGCTCCTTACTCTGTATGTGCCAGCAGTTAAACTGAAGCATATTTATTTTACCACTTGATGAATTGAAGAATAAACAATTAATCACAGATATTCCTTTCCTTTTTCTAACACTTGATGGATGTTCTTGTATACATGATGTCATTGATGGATATTTATTCCACTTTTGTAAATAGTGATGCATAAAAGTTTAACTGCAGATACATGCCTCTTCCACTTAATGCATAAAAATGTAATTGCCACATTGCTGAGAGATAATGGACTGCATCACTTTAGGACCTAAGTTACTCCCTGTTAGTTTCTTTCTCAGAAAGATTCATTAGCCCAAGTAACTACTGTTTTTACTTAGCGAACTGCATTACAGAGACACCAAAGAGCTTTTTACCCGTTATATTATCAAGCTCTTTAAGGTTTTAGGGCTGGGGCTTTTTGTTGTTCATGTTATATTCCCAATGTCTAAAGCAGCTACTGGCATGGATATTTGCTAAATCAACAAGTTAAAAATTCATAGGAATAAAGACTACTAAAATGAATCATTCATTCATTCATTTATTCATTGTATAAATAGTCCTCACACCTGTCTAAAATGCTTCTTTTCATACAGATTTCAGAACCCTCCAGTCTGGCTTATTCTCCCGCCGCTCTTTTGGGATTATTATTCCAATTCCAGTATAATGTTTTCAATCCTTATTTTGTCTTTTCTGTCCTTTCTGTAATGCTTGATCCTGCTGGTAACTCTATTCTTGAAATTATTGTATTTTTTTTAAAGATAACTTTTTTGTTTTTTTCTTTGTGTTGCGTCTTTAGCCATCTTCTCACTCATAACTTCATCTACAACTTGTATGTACATTATTATTTTTCCAGTCTTAAGTCACCTAATCTATTCTCCAATTCGATAAAAACAACTCTTCTAAAATACAAATCTGTTTATGTCACGTCCTTGCTTAAATTATTTCAATACTTTTATCATCTATAAGGTCAAATCTCAGCATAGTACGCAAAACTCTTCATCTTATGACCATCATTATTCCCAAGATCTTCTCCTTCCTGGCTCATATATAAACCTTACACTTTAGACAACTTATGGTACAAATTGTGGTTCTCCAAGGGCGCCATGATTTTTCATGCCTTTCGACATGTTGGTTTCCGCTGTCTGGACAGCAGCTTCCTCTTTTTCCACCTTTTGAATGCTTATCCACCAGAGATGACTTAGCTCAAATTTTCCCCCTCAACTCCTCTGGCAGAATAAGCACTCCTTCAGCTTGCCTCTCTTGAAAAATTTTGCATTACACAACGTTGCGCTTTCTAATTACAGTTTCTGTATAGATATATTTCCTTCACTATATTGTAAATGAATTATTTCAAAGTAATGAGTACATTCTACCTGTTCTTATGTACACAGATTAGTATCTACCATATAATTGACACAAAAATCTTTCTTGAAAGATTGAAGTAAGGAATGAAGCCAAGATACAAAACTTAAAGATTTAGAGGCATAGCTAATGCATCAATTTCTTCAAGTTAAAGATTTTAATAGTGATACTGAAAAGAGAATGTGTACTGAGAGCAAATTTAGATATGGTGCCTGAAAACAAGAATAGATTTTTTTCCCTTAAATTATGATTTATAAAATTACCATAAGTCCTTTTAAGGCAACTGTATATTTTTAAAAATTATACAAACCTGTGTATATTAAGAGATTTACTGGCATGAATAAAAGGGTTTCAATTTGAAATATGATGGAGAGAGAAACGTATCATGGGAACATTTTAATATTGGACACTATGAAGAAAAACAGGCATAGCAGAGAGTAAAGAATATTTGATAAATCTCTCGGTAATTTTTAGTAAAATCTAACACAAGACCATGAGTATATAGCAATCTCATTATAAGATATCTACCTACTGGTACCCAACATGTAAATCATTTGTAAACAAAGTGAATGTATGTATGCATGTATTTGTATATATCTGGACACCAATAGAAGCTTCATTTTTCTAAATTTAGCAAATCTGATACAGTACTGGCTGGATGACCTTATAAGAATTTTCTTTTCTCTAAAGAATAAAAGGAAGTAACAGTAGCACTTGGTACACTGAAAATATTACAACAAACTAGGAAAAAGTAGTCACTAACATTGAAAAACCAGGAGACAATGACCAGGTCACTTTTGTACTAGTTATTGAGTGAAACTCTTTACATCAGATTGTCTAAGAAAGTGATGATGACAGCAATTTAGAACAAAATGTCTTGAGAGAAAAAAGGAAGATTCCACCAATGTCAATATTTAAAGTGATTCAAGGTTTCAAGAAAGCAGAACTTCACAATATATTACAACCAGTCATAAAAAAAGGAATGAGTTTTCTTAAAAAAAGAAAATGAATATGTATGAAACCTCTAAACACTCAGAGATGATATTGGATGTAAAGGAATCTATAAAATAAAATTGGGCTTTAATTTTCAGCTATCTAGAAAATAAACTGTCTACAGTATTTTTTTTTGAATGTTTGAAAGTTAAATTTTATTGTAGTGTCCTGGGAGTATACAGCCTAGATGTCAGCCATCTGAGTCAGAATACATTGAAGGATGTGAACATTTCTATCTGCAGTAATTTATATAGGTCCTTCTTATGCTTTATGTTCAGAGGACAAATTTGTTAAAAACTTTTGGATATCATAACACAAGCTATAACTTGTTTTTGAGAAATGGTAAAAGGAATTTGGTATATTTATTATGGATGAAAGGTGACTAATAGGAGTAATTATAGATATATAATGCTTTGAAGTCTTTTCTTTAATTTCTAAAAATTAAATTTACTCAATGTTGCTTCAGAAGGTAAAGGAAAAAAGAAGAGGATGGTTTCAAAACAACTTTCTGATAGTTCTGACAAACCAAAACGGGGAGGTTTCGGAAAAGGACATTATCTCCCACTAGAAATGTACAATAAGTCTCAGGTGGTCACTGTGTCAAAAATGTTGAAGAATTTATAAAACTAATTTCTCTCTCTTTTTATGACTCAAATATTTTGGTAAGTAGTTGATTTTTTATATTTTTATTTTGTAATAATTTTTCTTCTTCAGATAGAAGAAACACTCAAATTTGAAGAGTAAAATAAGGTAATTGAGATTTGTAACATCACAGTTCATAAGTGCCTGGAATGTTCCATCTTTCCACATACCTTCTGAATAACACTTTAACAGATTGCATTGACATTGGGGGTGTGGGGGCACTCCAGCTTTGCTTTTTCTTTATAACCTAGATAATTTATTATCAGTTGAAAATATAAAGCTAGTGCATATTTTCACACTCCGTATGGAAGTTCTATTTTACATCTGGGATAACCATTTTGAAATATGGAAATAGAACAAGAAAGATAGGATGGTTGCCCTCAAAAAGAGCCATAAATACCAATGCGCTGCCATCTTTACTTCTTCCCTCTTTTTCTTTCTTGTCATTCATTTCCCTTCAAATATTTATTAAATTAACTTTTCCAGGACTCAATTAGATATAGGAATAGAAAGAATACTAAGAAAGTATGCTTCAAAAATAAAAACACTTTATTACTTAATAATGCAGACATGAAAACCATAATGTTAGTAATTTGCGATAAAGCCCTATATTGGAGATATATAAAATATATATATATAACCCTAAAGGAGGGAGGGATTGACTCTTTGGAAATGTAACATCTAAGTTGGATCTTGAATGTTGTTTTAGTTTACCAGGGAAATAAAGGACCAAAAAGAATTCTAGGAAGAGAGGTTTTCTTGTTTAAAGGCATGCAAGTGTGAGATCAGATGACACATTGAGAAAAGGGCCAATTTGGCATGGCTGAAGGATATAGTGAGAAGATGATGGACATTGCGAGGAACAAAGCTAGAGGACAAGCAAATTCTAGAACCTGTAGGAGTATTTTGTGCCCTACAAAAAAGTATGAATTCTGCAGTTGATAGCAGCTAATCAAATGGATTCAGGGAGGGAAATAATATGGGTATATTTGTCACTTAGAAGAGAAGACTCTAGTATATGAGTAATTGGTAGTGGATGGTACTAGAGGTCAGGAATACACTTAAAATCTGTTCTCATAGTCCAGATGAGAGGTGATAACACTCACATCTAGAGCAGTGCAATGGAGAGTACACAGATCTAGTGTATTGAATCAGTGTTGATAGAATTTAATAGTCTTTTGGAAGTTGTGGGTGGAAAGAGATTTAGGGATTATGTCAGCTAATTCTAAATATTTTTGGTGGTAGTATTAAGCAAGATGGAAAATATTAGAGTTGGAGCTGGTTTTGAAGAATGAATGGCATTATGCTGATAATGTAGAGTGACTACTACTTATGAACTTAATAATCACTAACATTTTACCCAAGACTTTACTGAGAGGTCAAATTTAGAATATATTGAATTATTTGATATTTGAAAATAAATTAGCATTTTTTATGATACCTATATTTTACATTCACATTTCTCTACCATGTATTTAGTAATTACTTAGAGTTTAAAACAGTGGAACAAAACCCCAAGTGAACATTTGGTTAAATAAAAATATGGAAATGTCTGTAGTTACTGAATGAACTTTTCATATGTTAGATTTTTAAGCATAGCATCACGCTCTTTCCAAATTTTTCCTTCATACTTATTTCCTTCATAGCAGATTATTTTTCAATACTCAATATATTTTTCAATATCATTGGACATATTCCAGTGTCTGGATTCACAGTTCAGAAATAGTCCATATTTGCCTCTTACTATATTAATTGTGCAACTTCAGAAATGTTTAATTCCTAAATAATATTTCTGTGCAATTTGATGTTTCCTTCATCTTTTTGTAACATTAATCCATCCCTTTGTAAATGGAAATTAGTACTCGTTACTAGAAAAGGTTATTAAAACATATAAGAGAGGGTACTACTTCAGTCCTGGCTGTGTTTCAGAATCATCTTTATTGCTTAAAATACATATGCATAGGTCCCATCCCCAAAATGCAATATGTCTTTGTCCTCATTTTTTTTTTTTTTTTTACTAATCTCTCCTTCACATATTCTGTTCCAATGATATTAACCTCCTTCCTATTCCTAATAACTGCTGCACAAGCCTCTGATTTAGTAACTTTGTTTGCAGTATTCTGTAAGACTTTCTTCTCAAGGAGGCCTACCTGGTAAACTATTTAAATTACAACACCTCTCATTCCCTCTGATCTGATTTTTTTCAGAGTATTATTTTTCCCCTTATATCATCTTCTAAATTGTATTTATTATATTGGGTTGGTCAAAAAGTTTGTTTGGGTTTTTCCGTAACATGTCACAGAAAAGCCGAATTATCTTTTTGGCCAACCCAATACTTATTATCCCTCTATCCCATTAGAATATGTATTCTACAAATATATACATATATATTTTTTCTTTTTGTTGTTCTCTGATATATCAATTGACTGGAACACTGCCTGGCACATAGTAAATGCTCAATAAATATATTGAATGAAAATTTGTGCAGTTGGAAACCAAGAAACTTTACTACTGAAAATTCCATATGTAATTATATTGCTTTTTCAGGATCACAAACTCCTGACCTAGAGAGTAGTATATGGATATAAACAATAACACTTTTTAATAGAAAACAAAAAATTGTTCTAGCCAGAAGATCTATTGAGCTTTCTTGTTTTATTAGTTAAACTGTCTATCTTTTGTCGCAGGCATAAAACTATCTGATCCGATGCTATTTCATGGATAGAAGAGATTACAGTTCAGTTTTTCTTAAAATTAGTGAAATTTGTTTTTGTCATAAGCAGATATGACTCAACAACTCAAGAAGAGAGGATAAGGTGCCTTATTTGCTATTTTTTTAACATCTTTAGTGGAATATAATTGTTTTACAATGTTGTGTTAGTTTCTGCTGTATAACAAAGTGAATCAGCTAAACGTATATATATATCCCCATATCTCCCCTTCTTGCATCTCCCACCCACCTTCCCTATCCCACCCTCCTAGGTGGTCACAAAGCAATGAGCTGATCTCCCTGTGTTATGCAGCTGCTTCCCACTAGCTATCTATTTTACATTTGGTAGTGTATACATATCAACGCCATTCTCTCAATTCGTCCCAGTTTACACTTCCCCCTCCCCATGTCCTCAAGTGCATTCTCTAAGTCTGCATCTTTATTCCTGTCCTGCTCCAAGGTTCTTCAGAACCTTTTTTTTTTTTTTTTTTTTTAGTTTCCATATATATGTGTTAGCAGACGGTATTTGTTTTTCTCTTTCTGACTTAAGTCACTCTGTATGACAAACTCTAGGTCCATCAACCTCACTACAAATAACTCAATTTCATTTCTTTTTAGGGCTGAGTAATATTCCATTGTATATATACGCCACATCTTCTTTATCCATTCATCTGTTGATGGACACTTACGCTGTTTCCATGTCCGGGCTATTGTAAATTCTGTTGCAATGAACATGGTGGTGCATTTCTCTTTTGAATTATGGTTTTCCCAGGGTATATGCCCAGTAGCGGGATTGCTGGGTCATATGGTAGTTCTATTTTTAGTTTTTTATGGAACCTCCATACTGTTCTCCATAGTGGCTGTATCAATTTACATTCCCACCAACAGTGCAAGAGGGTTCCCTTTTCTCCATACCCTCTCCAGCATTTATTGTTTGTAGATGTTTTGATGATGGCCATTCTGACTGGTGTGAGTTTTATTTGCATTTCTCTAGTGATTAGGGATGTTGAGAATCCTTTCAAGTGTTCGTTGGCAATCTGTATATCTTCTTTGGAGAAATTTCTATTTAGGTCTTCTGCCCATTTTTGGATTCGATTGTTTGTTTTTTTGATATTGAGCTGCATGAGCTACTTGTATATTTTGGAGATTAATCCTTTGTCAGTTGCTTCATTTGCAAATATTTTCTCCCATTTGGAGGGTTGTCTTTTCATCTTATTTATCGTTTCCTTTGCTGTGCAAAAGCTCTTAAGTTTAATTGGGTCCCATTTGTTTACTTTTATTTTTATTTCCACTCCTTTAAGGGGTGGGTCAAAAAGGATCTTGCTGTGATTTATGTCATAGAGTGTTCTGCCTATGTTTTCCTCTAAGAGTTTGATAGTGTCTGGCCTTACTTTTAGGTCCTTAATGCATTATGACTTTATCTTTGTGTATGGTGTTAGGAAGTGCTCTACTTTCATTCTTTTACATGTACCTGTCCACTTTCCCCAGCACCACGTATTGAAGAGGCTGTCTTTTCTCCACTGTATATCCTTGCCTCCTTTTTCAAAATTAATGTGACCATATGTGCGTGGGTTTATCTCTGGGCTTTCTATCCTGCTCCATTGATCTATATTTCTGTTTTTGTGCCAGTACCATACTGTCTTGATTACTGTAGCTTTGTAGTATACTCTGAAGTCAGGGAGCCTGATTCGTCCAGCTCTATTTTTCTTTCTCAAGATTGTTTTGGCTATAGGGGGTCTCTTGTGTCTCCACACAAATTATGCAACTTTTTGTTCTAGTTCTCTGAAAATGCCATTGGTAATTTGATAGGGATTACATTGAATCTGTAGATTGCTTTGGGTAGTAGAGTCATTTTCACAATGTTGATTCTTCCAATCCAAGAACATGGTATATCTCTCCATCTGTATCTTCTTTAATCTCTTCCATCATAGTCTTATAGCTTTCTGTGTACAGGTCTTTTGCCTCCTTAGGTAGGTTTATTCCTAGGTATTTTATTCTTTTTGTTGTAATGGTAAATGGGTGTGTTTCCTTAATTTCTCTTTCTGATTTTTCATCATTAGCGTATAGGAACGCAAGAGATTTCTGTGCATTAACTTTGTATCCTGCTACTTTACCAAATTCATTGATTAGCTCTAGTAGTTTTCTGGTAGCATCTTTAGGGTTCTCTGTGTATAGTATCATGTCATCAGGAAACAGCAACAGCTTTACTTCTTCATTTCCGATTTGAATTAGTTGTCTTTCTTTTTCTTCTCTGATTGCTGTGGCTAAAACTTCCAAAACTATGTTGAATAATAGCAGTGAGAGTGGGCACCCTTGTCTTGTTCCTGATCTTAGTGGAGATGGTTTCAGTTTTTCAACATTGCGAATGATGTTGGTTGTGGATTTGTCATATATGGCCTTTATTATGTTGAGGTAAGTTCCCTCTATGCCTACTTTCTGGAGGGTTTTTATCATAAATGGGTGCTGAATTTTGTCAAAAGCTTTTTCTGCATCTATTGAGATGATTATATGGTTTTTCTCCTTCAATTTATTAATATGGTGTATCACATAGATTGATTTGCGTATATTGAAGAATCCCTGCATTCCTGGCATAAACCCCACTTGATCATGGTATATGATGTTTTTAAGGTTCTGTTGGATTCTGTTTGCTACTATTTTGTTGAGGATTTTTGCATCTATGTTCATCAGTGATATTGGCCTGTAGTTTTCTTTGTCTGGTTTTCATATCAGGATAATGGTGGCATTGTAGAATGAGTTTGGGAGTGCTCCTCCCTCTGCTATATTTTGGAAGAGTTTGAGAAGGATAGCTTTTAGCTCTTCTCTAAATATCTGATAGAATTTGCCTGTGAAGCCATCTGGTCCTGGGCTTTTGTTTGTTGGAAGATTTTTAATCACAGTTTCAATTTCAGTGCTTGTGATTGGTCTGTCTATATTTTCTATTTCTTCTTGGTTCAGTCTCAGAAGGTTGTGGTTTTCTACGAATTTGTCCATTTCTTTCAGGTTGTCCATTTTATTGGCATATAGTTGCATGTAGAAACCCCTCATGATTCTTTGTATTTCTGCAGGGCCCATTGTTACTTCTCTTTTTTCATTTCTAATTCTGTTGATTTGAGTCTTCTCCCTTTTTTTCTTGATGAGTCTGGCTAATGGTTTATCAATTTTGTTTATCTTCTCAAAGAACCAGCTTTCACTTTTATTGGTCTTTGCATTCGTTTCCTTCATTTCTTTTACATGTATTTCTGATCTGATCTTTATGTTTCCTTTCCTTCTGCTAACTTTGGGTTTTTTTTGTTTTACTTTCACTACCTGCTTTAGGTGTAAGGTAAGGTTGTTTATTTGAAATTTTTCTTGTTTCTTGAGGTCGTATTGTATTGCTATAAATTTCCCTCTTAGCAGTGCTTTTGCTGCATCCCATAGGTTTTGGTCATCATGTTTTCATTGCCCTTTTTTGCTAGGTATTTTTTGACTTCCTCTTTGATTTCTTCAGTGATCTCTCGGTTATTTAGTAGCGTATTGTTTAGCCTCTATCTATTTGTATTTTTTACAGTTTTTTTCTGTAATTGATATCTAGTCTCATAGTGTTGTGGTCAGAAAAGATACTTGATACGATTTCAATTTTCTTAAGTTTACCAAGGCTTGATTTGTGACGCAAGATATGATCTATCCTGGAGAATGTTCCATGAGCACTTGAGAAGAAAGTGTAATATGCTGTTTTCAGATGGAATGTCTATAAATATCAATTAAATCTATCTGGTCTCTTGTGTCATTTAAAGCTTGTGTTTCCTTATTTATTTTCATTTTCGATGATCTGTCCATTGGTGCAAGTGGGGTGTTAAAGTTCCCTACTATTATTGTGTTACTGTCGATTTCCCCTTCTTTGGCTGTTAGCATTTGCCTTGTATATTGAGGTGCTCCTATGTTGGGTGCATAAATATTTACAATCGTTGTATCTTCTTCTTGGATTGATCCCTTGATCATTATGTAGTTATCCTTTTTTGTCTCTTGTAATCATCTTTATTTTAAAGTCTATTTTGTCTGATAATGACAATTGCTACTCCAGCTTTCTTTTGATTCCCATTTGCATGGAATATCTTTTTCCATCCCCTCACTTTCAGTCTGTATTGTCACTAGGTCTGAAGTGGGTCCCTTGTAGACAGCACATATACGTGTCTTGTTTTTGTATCCAATCAGCCAGTGTATGTCTTCTGGTTGGAGCATTTAATCCATTTACATTTAAGGTAATTATCAATAGGTATGTTCCTATTACCATTTTCTTATTTGTTTTGGGTTTGTTTTTGTAGGTGTTTTCCTGCTCTTGTGTTTCCTGCCTAGAGAAGTTCCTTTAGTATTTGTTGTAAAGCTGGCTTAGTCGTGCTGAATTCTCTTAACTTTTGCTTGTCTCTAAAGGTTTTAATTTTTCCATCAAGTCTGAATGAGATCCTTGTTGTGTAGAGGAATCTTGGTTGTAGGTTTTCCCCTTTCTTCATTTTAAATATGTCCTGCCCCTCCCTTCTGGCTTGCAGTGCTTCTGCTGAAAGTTCAGCTGTTCACCTTATGGGCAACCTTTCTATGTTATTTGTTGCTTTTCCCTTGCTGTTTTTAATATTTTGTATTTAATTTTTGATAGTGATTAATATGTGTCTTGGTATGTTTCTCCTTGGATTTACCCTGTGTGGACTCTCCGGGCTTCCTGGACTTGACTGACCATTTCTTTTCCCACATTAGGGAAGCTTTTAACCATAATCTCTTCAAATATTTTCTCCGTCCCTTTTTCTCTTCTTCTAGTACCCCTATAATTCGAATGTTGGTGTGTTTAATGTTGTCCCAAAGTTCTCTGAGACTGTCCTCAATTCTTTTCATTCTTTTCTCTTTATTCTCCTCTGTGGAAGTTATTTTCACTATTTTATCTTCCAGGTCACTTATCTGTTCTTCTACCTCAGTTATTCTGCTATTGATTCTTTCTAGAGAATTTTTAATTTCATTGATTGTGTTGTTCATCATTATTTGTTTGCTCTTTAGTTCTTCTAGGTCTTTGTTAAACGTTTCTTGTATGTTCTCCATTCTATTTCCAAGATTTTGGATCAACTTTACTATCATTCCTCTGAATTCTTTTTCAGGTAGGCTGCCTATTTCCTCTGCATTTGTTTGGTCTGGTGGGTTTTTACCTTGCTCCTTCATCTGCTGCATATTTCTCTGACTTCTCATTTTGCTTAACTTACTGTGTTTGGTGTCTCCTTTTCACAGGCTGCAGGTTCATAGTTTCAGCTGTTTTCGTGTCTGCCCCCAGTAGGTAATGTTGGTTTAGTGGGTTGTGTATGCTTTCTGGTGGAGGGGACTCGTTTCTGTGTTCTGGTGGAGAGGCTGGATATTGTCTTTCTGGTGGGCAGGACTGCATCTGGTGGTGTGTTTTGGGGTGTCTATGAACTTATTATGATTTTAGGCAGCCTCTATGCTAATGGGTGAGGTTGTGTTCCTGTCTTGCTAGTTGTTTGACATAGAGTGTCCAGCATTGGAGCTTGCTGGTCGTTGAGAAGAGCTGAGTCTTATCATTGAGACGGAGATCTCTGGGAGAGCTCTTGCTGATTGATATTACATGGGGCTAGGAGGTATCTGGTTGACCAATGTCCTGAACTTAGCTCTCCCACCTCACAGGCTCAGGCCTGACAGCAGGCTGGAGCACCAAGACCCTGTCAGCCACAAGGCTCCTTTTGCTAGAGGATCCACATTTCATCTGTTTTGTGCAGCAACACTGCCTGCACAACCACCAAGTACTGGCTAGATGCTGAGTCGTACCCCACAGGCTGGCTCTCCAGGTCCTGCTATTTTTATAGTTATTTCTCTGACCCTATCAGTACTTAAAATTTGGCTGCAAATTATAATGCAGCTGTATCTTATCCACAGTATTTAACTCTTGGATCATCAGTGCAACTTGTAAAAACATAGTTTCCTCCTACATATTTTGTCTCACATGGTACTATTTCTGGTACTAATAAGTAAAGTAATAGTATTAGTCAAGTTGGGTAATTAAATAAGCAAAATTAGTATAATGAACTCAACCATGAATACTTAAAATTAACTTTTGTGATGACAAAATGGCCAAAATATGTTAACAAGTCAGATTATAGATTTACTAAATCTTATAGAAATTGTTTTGGGGCACATAGCCAATCTTTATAGTAGTGAGAGAGAGTGAAGGAGAGAGAGAGATGATAGATAGATAGATAGGTAGATAGATAGAGATACTTTTGAAAGAACCAGTGTTTTATTTACTTGTCTTTGTAAATACAGTTACTGCCAGTACTTGTTTATGACTTCTGTTTTCCAGATTCCCATTCAAAACTCCTATCTTGATATCCTAGTTCATGCTGCCTTACTCTGCACCATATTACAAACCATCAAGGGGAAAAAAAAATGAAACTTTTCCTAATTTTAGTAAAATAGATACTCATCTACTTAGATTAAATTATCATATTTAATTCTGCCTAAGCATCAGAGGATGGAGATGATGTTTTATGGTATTTTCAAAAAGATATTTGCAAATAGAAAAGTGTTAAGCAATGTATGGTGTATGTCGATATTCACAACTGAAACACTAGACTTTACCTTCTTAAATAGGCAGGTATAGCTTTAAATATTAAAATGTTATGGAGAATGCACTTGAGAAAGGAAGTGATCAGATGTTCTCTTGACATATTTAGACAGGACAATATTACTGGAAAGAGAAGTAAGAGGTATTATATATGAAACATTAATTTAACATACTATTTCATAGTTGTATTTTTTTTAATCTTACTTGACTCTAGGGCACTCTGAGAACAGCAGCTAATTTATTCTGTATTTATTTAAGTCCTAGACGTCTAATCTCCCAACCTGGCACACATACAGAATAGAAACAGCAACTAAATATGATATGCAGATAGTACTGAGAGCATTTTGGAGTAGAACCAGGGCAGAATAGAAAACATAAATCCTCAAGTGTTTTGGATTTGTAACAACAATGTGCAGTTCAAGAAGACTGCAGAATGCCACTTTTCCTTCATGCTCCATAATTTTTAGCTACATATACTTCTATCATATATATATGTGTACCTATACTGTATATACATATATATATACACACATATGATTATATTATAGCATTCTACCACTCCCATTTTTGTTTTTCTAATTAAACCTTCCATGAATAGGAAAGTAAAGTAAGTATCCAAAAAAAATTGTAAATGGAATAAAAATAAAGCATTGTACATCCTTTTACTCCTTATTTATGGTGAGAATGGACTTGCAAATTTAAATATTTTTGAAGAATGTTGTATCCATAAATGGAACTCAGTGCAAATTGTGAAACTCTGTATATATCTGTGATAGGCAGAATAATGGCCTCTCAAACATATTCAAATCCCAATTCCAGAACATAAACTTATGTTATGTTGAATGGTAAAGAGGAATCTAGATTGGAGATGGAATTAAGTTTGCTAATCAACTGATTATAAAATAGGAAGATTGTCCTGTAACCACAAGAGTTCCTAAAATAGAAGACTGAAGCAGAAGTTAAGTCAGAGTGATGTCGTGTGAGAACTTGACCGGCGATTGCTAAATTTGAAGATGGAGAAAGGGGCCATGAGTCAAGAAACACGGGAGGGCTCTAGTAGCTAGAAAACTCAAGGAAACAGATTCTTCCCTCAGGACTCTGGAACGAGTGCAGCCCTGCAGGACACCTTGATCTTAGCCTGCTAAGACCCTTGCTGACTTCTGCGCTGCAGAACTTCAAAATTATCAATTTGTGTTATGTTAAGCCACTAAGTTTTTGCTGATTTGTTACAGCAGTGATATAAATCTAGCATCATATCTTTGTTTAATAAATGTATTGCCACTAAATTAAACTTCAGGGGGTAATTTACTTAAAATGTTTTTATAACCCTTTGAAATTTTAGTTAACTGATTATATTGAAGTTTTACCTTACAAAACATGGGCCCTTTTTATAAGCCCTTTGGCACTATGACCTCCTTCCTATGTTGTAAATTTTTCTCTCAGAATTTGATTTGTGTGTAGGGAAATATATATTTCATATAGGTGTTTAGAATTTTTTTTTTTTACTTTATTTAGACTATTGTAAAAAAGTTTTTGAAAATTTTCATTTTCACAACAAATCCTGGAGCCTATAGTTCCACAGGCTTGATTCCATATTTCTTCCTGTTCAGTGACAAATTTATAGCATGCTTTCAATAGTAAATTTTGAAGCATGCTGCCATGGGCTATATGGTACCTCTTACTACATCTATTAATTTCCAAGAGTATTTTTCTTTGGTCATAATTTATACAAGACTGTATTATTTATCACCAAGTCTCTATCAATCAGCTAGTTTAGGAATGTTTATTGCTAAGTTTATTTGAATGAGAGAAACAGGCTGAAAGGTCTTTGGGTATTAACGTTAAGCTTGTGTGAGGATACATTATCACTCTCAGAGAAAGCTGACATTTGGTGGTTGACTTGCATATATTGTTGGCAAGTGCAATGGTATACTGTGGTCCCAATGGTTGCTCAATAAATGAACTTGCTAATACGTATGTAAGTATGTGCGTGTGTGTATATATATATATACATATATATGAAATAAACTTACTAGGGTTAAAGCAATGTGTGCTTAAAACACATCCTTCTCACTCCTTTTTCAAAGTTAGCTGAAGTGATTCTTCCAAAAATTCACAAGAATTCATTTACTCCACTGAGCACACATTTCCTTTAAATAATCATTAATGAATGCTGGTAAGAATCAGTTACACTGGGATGAAATATTAATCTGGAAATTATCTACAACTGCAAACTGAAAACTAATCTTTAATTATATAAAGGGAGAATTTTAGAAAGGGAAAGAAAATGACTCAATAGCGAGGAAATGTATGAAGGAAACCATTTCTCAGTATGAAATGTATGGTACTGATCTGTAAAGTTACTCTAAGCCTAACTGTGCCCCACCATTATTTTATCTTTATGGATATGTAGATAATTAGTTTAGAGTATGTATTTGAAAAGGTTGTGAGGTTGTAACTTTTCACTGAGTGAGACATTATGAAAGAGATCAGATAATAGAGTACTCTGGGTCTGTAAACCAGAAATTAATCCAGTGTGAAACAATAGCCACAAAAGGCAAAGTTCTTCTCTACTTACAGTTAACTATTTATTAGGCTTATCACCTACATCCTTAAGCTACCATCCTTCAGGAGCAAAAATAAGCCAAGTTGTGTTTACTTTTACATTACATTTTTATATCTCAAGTCTTTCACTTGACATTAGAAAGACATGTTTCAGTCAAGTTGTTCATATGGAAGTACTTTTAAGCAGATATAAACATGACACACCTATTAACCTTTATACTTAGGAAGTGGAAATAGCTGTTAGTTTGCTAACTGCTAACCCTGTTAAAGAAGTTTAAAATGCATACTTCTAATTTTAACCCTGTTAACCCTGTTAAAGAAGTTTAAAATGCATACTTCTATTTTTATCAGTGTATATTGCATTACACCCAGGAGCTTAAGGCACACTTTTTTCACCTCTGGCTGTCAAACACTAATCCTGACAATGTCGTTGTAATTTGCTATGTTGTTTAATTAAAATGACAATTAAGTCTTATTCATTGCTCCTAACACTAGGGAAAAATGAAAACAAGCCGAAACACCTCCAATTCCTCAAATAAATGTGTGCTCTTATTTTGGCTATGATTATTAGTCCAATGAATTCCTTTTACAGTAATCTGCCTTCAACTCCTTCTCATAGGGTTGTAGATATGATAATAATACTTTATATAGTACATTGTGGTTTTCGTGCCACTATTAAACACACTTTACTGTAGCCTTTCAATAATCACACAAAATGCACTTGCTAATAATTTCTACAGTATCACCCAATAAACATTTGAAGAAACTGATGATGCATGAGAGTACATGATACCCTCCATGCAAGGAAACATTTTTGGCAAGTGGCAAGATAAGAATTATAGCCAGGCTCTCTTGCTGCAACTTATCCTAATATTATTCCACTAAACTGCCCTTACTTAAAAGAGAGGAAAAAAAAATCTCTTTTTTTAGTAAGCCTTCTGGAAGGGGATGACGTTGGAAAAAATATTACTGTAACTTCAGTCAAGCTGAAGGGAATTTCAGGGTATCTTGGTCAGGCCTGAGATATTAGACTCGCACAAATGAAAAGGCTGTGTAATAAACAAATGACTAAGTGTAAGCAATTATTAACTAGTTATGTGGCATTGAGCAAATGCTCAAACATAAGATCTTCAATTTTCTTACCTATAAAATTGAAGTATTGTTGCAACAATCCTACCTCATGTGAAATTCTATGGATCAAAAGCAGAGCTAATTGAGTCTCAGGCATTACTTTCATCTGGAAAATCAGATATTTTGTCAATAATATCAACAATACTTAATGACTGGTCATTGAGTGCTTAGTACATGCCAGGCAGCATGCTAAAGCCTATTCATTCATTTATCTATTACATATTCATAAATGAGGTCACATTATTATCTGTACATTATGTGTGAAGAAAATAAGACTATGAGTTTAGTTAACTGAACACAGATTACTCAGCTGCAGGTCATGTGAAGCCAGAATTTGAAATAAGCTTTTTTTCTTACTCAGAAGATCTTGCTTGTAAATTAAATATCTGTTTATTCCTTTTTATGATTGCAGTCTTAAAATTCTATTCTAATGCTACTTAATTTTGTAAAAGAAATTATCATTTGATTTGGCAGGCAGATCTATTTTAATGTTTATCCATTTAAAATAAAAATATAAGAAGTAAAATATTTCAGAATGTTCATTTTAATTTTCTGTTATTTATCTGTGGCATCAATGTGGCCTTAAATTAATTTAATTTCTGTGAGGGCAGATTTTTAAATAGAATGGTTACTATTTACATTTGCATTGGGAATTTGACCTTGTTCATACAGAATTAGTTTATAACTGGACTTCAAAAAAGATTCTATGAAGCTTGCAATGAATGTATAGTGAGAACATTATCATTATTAATCCTATAGTACAATTTTTTTGGTCAATAGACTTGACTTTTTTAAACAGTTTTAGATTTACAGAATAATTGAGAAGATAGTGCAGCCATGTCTTGGTTATTGTAAATACTGCTGCTATGAACAGTGGGGTGCATGTATCTTTTTGAGTTAGTGTTTTCATCTTTTCCACATATATACCCAGGAGCAGAAATGCTGTATCGTATGGTAGCTAATTTATTTATATTGTGGAATATCCCACAGTATAGATGTACCACAGTTTGCTCATCCATTCACCTATTGAAGGACATCATCTTTGCAACCTTTCCTTTTTGCCTTTTTTCATAACTGTTATAAATATTTGTGTCTAGGTTTTTGTGTAGACTTAAGTTTTTAATTCAAATGGGTAAATACCTAAGCATATGATGACTGGAACATACGGTTAGACTATGTTTAGCTTTATATGAAACTGCCAAACTGTCATCCAAAGTGGATATACCATCTGGCATTCACATCAGCAATGAATGAGAGTTCCTGTTGCTCCACATCCACGCTAGCATTTGGTATTGTCAGATTTTTGTTCTGTTTTTATTTATTATTATTATTATTATTATTTGCGGTACACGGGCCTCTCACTGTTGTGGCCTCTCCCGTTGCGGAGCACAGGCTCCGGACGTGCAGGCTCAGCGGCCATGGCTCACAGGCCTAGCTACTCCGCGGCATGTCGTGATCTTCCCGGACCGGGGCACGAACCCGTGTCCCCTGCATCGGCAGGCAGACTCTCAACCACTGCGCCACTAGGGAAGCCCTGTATTTATTTTTAATTTTAGCTATTCAATAGGCGTGTAGTGGAATCTCGTTGTTTTTAATTTGCAATTCACTAATGACATGATTCTGAGCATCTTTTCATATGTTTATTTGTCATCTGTGCATCTTGATTGGTGAGATGTCTGTTCAGATTTGTTGCCCATTTTTAAAATTGGTTTGTTTTCTCATCATTCATACTTTTTTTTTTTTTTTTTTTTTTTCGGTACGCAGGCCTCTCACTGTTGTGGCCTCTCCCGTTGCGGAGCACAGGCTCCGGATGCACAGGCTCAGCGGCCATGGCTCACAGGCACAGCCGCTCCGCGGCATGTGAGATCTTCCCGCAACGGGGCACGAAGCCGTGTCCCCTGCATCGGCAGGCGGACTCTCAACCACTGCGCCACCAGGGAAGCCCCATTCATACATTTTAAGAGTTCTTCATATATTTTGGATACAAGTCCTTTATCAGATATGTGTTTTGTAAATAGTTTCTTCCAGTCTGTGGCTTGTCTTTTTGTTCTTTTAAGATAATATAATTTCAACAAAAGCATTATTAGATGCTTCACATATCTCAGTAAAAATGACATCACTATTATCTTTTAGATGTCACTTAAGTTAATCATTGATGAAAAGAATATAGAATAGGGCTCCAAATCATAGTTTTCATAAAATTACTGCCTGTAATGTTGTAACTTTTTTTTCCCAAAGATTTATGACAAAATATTTATGATCTCAGAAAGAATATATGTCTGCATTGGATATGTGTGTATGTGTGTGTGTATAGATATAAAATCCACATATATATATAAAATCTACATATATACATATATAGAGAAGGACATTAGTACAAATTTTCTGTTATATATTACACATTGATATTACATTAAATGTGTGTTATAATAGTACAGTGTTTTCTCATCAGTTGTTTGAAAACCAAGGGCAGCAGTCAAAGAACTACTACAATTTAAGCCATCTTTCAATTCAAATTAGTCCTCTACCATTTGTTAAAATTCAAGTATCCAGGGGTAAGTCTAGCTGCAATCCCTATCTTTTCCAGTTTTCAAATAATTTCAGTGAATTGAGAGATGTGAGGTCATTGCACCTCATAAAATATTTGATGGTTAAACTCTTAAGCCACAGAGTTAAATTCTTGGGTTCAAGTTTCTTCACTTAGCAGCTGGGTAGGGAAGCAAAATTTGCCACCCCAAAATTTGTCTCTTTGGTATAAGGATTAATTTAGACTGCCTTTTTTAAGAAACAGAAGACCTGGGAAGTTTTTTGATATCTACCCCTTAACTGCCTAAAAGAATTTAGATAAAGGGCCTGTTGCTAGAATAGAGATAACACCAGAGACATCTGCAAAGAATATGAGCCAGGTGTGGAGATCAGAGTCTACTCTGTCCCATTGTCTCTGTATGGCCCAGCAAACATTTGTCTACTAAATATTTGCTTTTTCATCTCCTTGTTAATTGCCTTTCTCCCCTTTGAAGTCCCAAACCACTACCTCTACATCCTCTTTTGTCTTTAGCTGAAGATGGTATTTAAAATGAGGATTTTGGCCATTTTGACAAGTTACTCAGTTTTCCCAGGTCTCTCCCACGTGAACATGTTATTAATCTTTCGTTTGATTTTCTCCTGTTAACCTGTCTCACGGCCATTTAATTCTTAGACCAGCTAGAAGAACTTAGAAGGGTAGTGGAAGATTTCTTCCTCCCTGACAGTGTATGACCTTAGACAAGTTACTTAACCTCTCTGTTCTTCAAGATCCTTCATGGGTAAAATAATAATAATCTACCTGATTTATAGATTATAGTAAGGATTGCAGTAAAGTGTTTAGAAAGTGTTCATAATATGCACTCAGTGCTAGTCACCTTATATAGGTAGTTGTCAAGTATTTAGTTGTATTTAATGTACTATAAAATACAAGAATATACTGAAAACCATGATAGGGAGAAAATACTTTATAACTCAAAACTATCACATGTGTTTGGAAGTAAAAGACTTAAAGTCTCAGTTTATTTGTTTAGGTGGTATTTTTTTCCAACTGTGAATTTTACTTCCTTGACATATATTGAGATGAATACATCAGCAAGAATTTACAGGTAGATCTATAGAGAGATAGATAGGTAATCCTTGTGTGCATATAAAGTAAATGATTTTAATACATCAGTTGTGATGATTCATAAAACAAACATGGGAGGATACCAGGGTTATGTATAAGTGGAAATTTGGAATATGGGGCCTCAGACATCTCTCAGGCCAACATAAGTTGATACTTAGAGAGCTTGGGTTTTCATTTGAAGAGGAAAGTGAAGAGTGATGAATTAGTAATTGGGGAGAATAATTTCCAGGTGGCTCTCCTCTATTAGACCAAAGCAACAGGTTTGGGGCACATGAAAAGAATACTGGGGTTTGTTTGTTTGTTTTGTTTGAGATCAGTAAAATGATAATGTCCAGTGTTAGAGAAAGAGATGTGCAGCATGGTTAACTATGGGGGACCTTGAGATTTTTCAGTTTGAGGCAGTGGAACTTATTATCTTTGGCAAGAAAGTTTGCAGATTTTTGCTCTGTGTTTAGGCCATCTGTGTTTGCTAATTGGTGTCAATCAAAGTTAGCCTCTTACCTTCCCACAGAGACTGGGAGATAGTGTTACGATATCCTTCTACATTTTACATTTCAAAGAGATGGTCCCCAGGTCCTTGGAAAAGACATTTCCTGGGTTGTAAAACTGGCAAGCGGCTGGGAGGAGATTTACATACATATCAAAGGGGCTGAGAAAGAATTTACAATTACAAGTTTTCTAAAGTAAATGATCTAAAAAAAATAGGGGTCTGAGGCCCAGAATCATGAAAGAAGCCTGTCTAAAATTCAGCCAAGTCGAAGGGAATTTCAGGGCATCTTGCTCAGACCTGAGGTATTGGACTTGCACAAATGTAAATACATTGGACAGTTCAGGTCATCAGCAGAATTGTGACACACAGTATATTAACTCTGGAAAGATTTTTGTTTTATGCTCACCCACTCTTCTGTGTACCTTCTTACCCTTTTGTGGAATCTCCCACCTTAATAGCTGAAGCTTGAGTTATGGTCTAACGATCTTAGTGTCACCTGAAAACTTGTTGGAACTACAGAATCTAAAACTCCACCCCTGATTCATGAAACAGGATCTGGGATCTGCATTTGAACCAGCTCCCCAAGTGAATCCTGTGCTCCTTAAGGTTTGAGAAGCACTGCTAGGCATGGTTTGTCTCTTGTAGACTCATCTCCATCAGACTTTTTCCAATTCCACAGGCTCTTGGCTTCAGATTTATGAGATTGCAAATAGTTAATCTAATAACTGACAGCAATACTGTGTATCAATCAGGAATAATGTATTCATGAGAGCAGAAGAGCAACTGGCCTCTTTTATTGCAAGCAATGTGATTTTTTTTTCCTAATTGGGTTAAACAATGACAAGGAGTGCTCTATTTCTTGGCATTTTTTAACTCAATTGAAAAAAATATTCAAATTAGTTAACAGGTAAAACTATATTTTGTACAGCTCCTTAACCTTTACTGAGCACCTGTGTTGCTCCCCTGCCCCATCTATTGGTAAGGGAGTACTGCATTCATACATTTTGATAAGAATAGATAAACTGGTGCATTGTTAACATAACAATGGAAAATATTAAGAACTATTTTTCTGTTTTAGTATAGTGATTTTTTTCTTGTGTTTTTACAGCTTTTAGATGAAGATTTCTGGTGAATTTTCTTGTGTTTATATTTACTTTTTTATTAAAATAATGTAATATTTAGCCTACTTTGTGACAAATAATCAGAATTATTCCTTGATGTGTCAGGCAATTTTAGAAATTGAGAAGTTGATCTAATGAAGTAGCAAGCTTTTCCCAGCAGGGGTTAGAGGGAGCACTGACCTTGGAACCACACAAACCTGGGTTCTAGCCCCATTGCTTCCTCTGATTGGGTGCACTACCTTTTTGAACCACTTAATCACCGTAAGACTCTTTTCTCTTTCATAAAGTCAGGAGCTCCAGGAGGAAGGCACTCTTAAAGTGACTTCTAGAGCAATAGTTCTATTTTTTCAAGAATATGAATGTCCTCTAGGTCAAAATATATAGAAAGTAGTTTCTCTGTACCTTCCACAATTTTCTACCAGGAACTTTTTCAACTTGTGTGAACTGGACTGAAGATTGACATTCATTTTTGTTCATTTACCTGATATACATCATGGGATGTCTTGTTCAGTATTTCAAGTAATTCCTGGGACACTTTGATATTAAAGGCAAAGATCAGGCATATGGATGGTGAATGAAGTTGCTACAAAGCAATTTCACTTTTGTAACACTTACTCCCAAAAGTATGTGTACTTCAAAAAATCGGACAATTTAAACCAACAAAAGAAATAAAAAATGTGATTCACACTAAGTGCACTATGAGGACAGAATGGGGTATCTTACCCTGAAGAAATGTCTCCAAGGTAAGTATATCAGTTAAACAGTTTGTAGTAGTTTGAATAATAGCCACTCAAAGACATCAAGTCCTAATATCTGGAATTTGTAAATGTTACTTTATTTGGAAAAAGGAACTTTGCAGATGTAAGTAAATTAAGGATTTTGAGATGAGGAGATTGCCCTGGGTTATCAGGGTGAGCTATAAATGCCATCACATGTAATTTATAAGAGAGAGCCAAAGGGAAATAACACAGATACAGAGGAGAAAGAAATGTGAAGATATAGGTAGAGACAGAAGTGATGTGACCACAAGCCCAGGAATGCCAGGGCAGCTACCAGAAGCTAGAAGAGGCAAAGGATGGATTTTCCCTTAGAGCAATAGAGGGGGCACAGCCCTACTAAATTTCAGACTTCTAGTTTCCAGAAATGTGAGAGAATATATTTGTATTGTTTTATGCCACCAATTTGTGAAGGTTTATCATAGCAGTCTCAGGAAATTAATACATGCTTCATTTTTAGAAATAAAGCATTTATAAAAATATCTCCCCCCCTCCAAAAAAAATAAGTTAGGGGAAAATATTCAAGTCAGAGAATTAGGCAGGAATAACTGAATCAGAAGTATACTAGTTTTTAAAAAAATGTAACTCCAACTCTCAAATATCATCTACTGCCTCAGAATTTCAAGGAGTAGAGGGCAAGAATAGTTTGTAGGAAACTGAGACAAAATTTGAAATGGCAAACTTTTTGGACTCATTGCCAAATCAGAGTAAAAGTTGATATGGACAACTTATGGTAAAAGGACCTCATGTAAACGCAACACAATCTTCTAATTAATGGCAACGAGAATATGGAAGTCCTTCACTGAAGATTCGATTTGCTACAGAATTCCCATCCTGCACTACTGCACAGAGCTCCACTGGCTCTTTGTGAGAGTAATAATAATGTAAGCATGTACTCATTGCTTATAACAGCTAGCAAATGGTTAATTAATTTTCCATCACATGAAATATTCTCAACAACCCTGTGAAGTAAATTTACTTTTAAATGTTTTGAAAATGGAAAGATAAATAGACCTAAAACATTTAAGTAACTTGCCTCAAATCACACACCAGTCAAGTGGTGAAACCACAATTCACATCTAATAGTTAAGATTCCATAATACATTCTCTTAACTACTATGTTGTATGGAAAACACCTAACAATAGAAAGTTTACAACATGCTTTTGTTATTGGAATAAGACTGATCTGGCCTTCAAAATTCTGGAAACTTTTGAAATATTCCATGGTCACTCTTAAAGAGGGGAACTCTTTTTAACTGATATAGTCCACTGATACATGTATGAACTAAAGAATGTTGAATAGATTTGCACCATTTCAGTGTGAGTTGGGGACTTGTACTGTCTTTTCCTCTACATCTCTTCTTGGAGAATTATTTAATGCATCACCCACTTAACAAATTATAGTAAACATTTTTGGTTACAGAGTGAAGAATCTTGCTAGTGTCAGAAGAATGTGGCAGTATAGATACAAAATCCAGTTTGTTGAACTTAATACATTCTTTTGCTTATTTTAAACTCTTTGACTTCTGAACCCAGGTGTTATTGTTGTTTCTTGCATGGTTCCTGGCTTCTGGAAATTGAGAAAAATATTGAACCTTGTTCTAGCTGAGACTTGCATATAACCCAAAGGTCAAGTCAAAGTTTCTCTCCTGGATACATGTAAGATATTAGTCAATTACTGAACCTTCCACGAATTTCACACCCTGAGTTTTCTTAAGGTCACAGTTTTTTAAAGGGACCAGTTTAAGTCCTTTCTCAAAATTGCTCTTCAAGCTTTGTCTTAAATCAGTTTTATTTCTCCTGAGATTCATTCACTATTAGATGTTTTAGATGACTCCCTTCTTTCTATCATCCCCAAACCTATATTTATCCTGGGTTTAATATATATTTTATATTATTCTGTCTACTCATCACATATTAGCAACAGGACAATTCAAAAATATAAAGTGATAATTAAAAAGTGAGGAGATTTACATATGAATATCACTTACTTTTGTATATAAATGCTATTACAATTCTAATACACATATATCTAAAATGATTCCTTGGTTCTGTTGTTTTATGGAACCTACTGTGCCACTTTAAAAGTCTAAGTATCTATGAAAAATGGCTTACTTTTTCTCATCTGTCAAAGAGAAAGACATTTCCCTGTAATATCTTTCTGGGATCCTTCTAAGGGCAAAGTTGTTTCACACTTTATGTGCATCGAACCTAACCTTTGTCAGACATCTATTCTAGCTGTTACTTCTGCCCTCCCTCTTAGCTTTTGTCTTCTCTTGTTTTGTTTGCCCACATTGATGTCACCTGCACCAATCTGCTCCTGTCAGCTTTCTTCTTAACTTCCTATACAACAGCAATGTGGCAGACACTCCGAGTAAATCCGCAAATAACTGTTTCTCTTCACTCTCAATGTAATAAAATCTTCAATTATTAGCAGAATCATATGGCTGTCCATAATAAAGACAGCATTGCCTGGTTTTTCTTTAAACTGTGTATGACTGTGTGACTAAGTTTTGGCTAATGATATATGAATCTAAGGAATATATGCAAATTTCAAGACATACTTTATACCTTTCCTATCCTCTTTCCTCCTTGCCCCATGACCTAGTTAAACTGTGGAAGAACTAAAAAGCCCTCTGGATCACGTGGACAAGTGTTACCTCCTAAGGACAGCAGAACAAAATTATAGGATTTTAAAATTCTGCTGTGAAGTCACTATCCAAGACTTAAACTGTTTATGCCGTTACATGGGTAGAAACTATTACCTTATTTAAAACATTGTTATTTTGGCTCCTGCTTGGGTGATGGGTGCAACATTTAATACAGGCAGTAATCCACATTGGTCTCCCACACCTTGGGGCTGCTTATATCCCTTTTGCTTCTTTCTTTGTGCTTCAATTTCTAGCTCTGGAGAGTTCTCTAATATGATTCACATGGATACTGCAACTCTCTTCAGGACATCCACATGGTAATTAGGAGCTGATTGTGACTTCCACTGCCCCTCTTGCTCTCCATCTGCTAGAAGCAGGTAGAGAGCAGAGAGATCCCTAGGAAATAAAAAATCCCATGGAGCACTAGAGACAGGGTTTCTTCTAATTTTGCTAAACACTGGTTTCTCTCCAAGGGCTCATAAGAAACTTAGGGTCTGAACCAGGGGGAGTCAAGTGCAAAGTCCATTTTTGTACTTTGAGAAACTGCTCACTTCTCCTTAGTCCCTGTTACTAGTTCAAGTACATAATGCCACACTTTTTATTTTCATACATATTCTCCCTTTCTCTCTCAGGTCCCTGGCCCTTTCTGTTATTTATTATAATTTCCATTGGGACACATTTTAACTCTTTCTAAGTGATATCTCTATATCTAAACTAGTGAACAATTTTGAGGTATTTCCTATAGAAATTTTTAGTCCCTCAAAGTCAGGAAATATGGCTAAATACCACAAATAGGAGGCTATTTACTATTTATATATCATTTATACATGATTCTTTGAAATACCCTGGCTGAGAAGACCCTGCTACCCATATTTATTTGGAGAAATTATTATTTATCACAGAATGCCAATGGGAGTATAGGCAACAGAAAAAGAAATAAAAATCACCAAGTTGGCTTTACTATTGAAGATATCATATAAATACATAATATAAATTCTGGGTCTGCTACTTAATACACATATTTCTTTGAATAAGTCATCTAAACTCTCTAAACTTCAGTTTCTGATTCTACAAAATAAAGACATGATCCTCGCTTATTCTGTAGGCTTATTGTGAAGATAAAATGGGAAAAAATATTTATGAGAGGACTTTGTGAATTGTGAAAAAAAAAAGCCTACATATTTGGGGATTTATTATAGCATCAAAACTTCTTGCCTTTTGTAATTTTAAAATGGTAAGTTACCTTTTATCTTATTAAATTCCAGTTTAAGTGCTTTATAGTATATTAAACCAATTAGTGTGTCAGTAATCATATATTTTATGTTTTGAGTAATTATTCAGTCCTTTAATAAACACTAGCATGTACTATGTATGAAGTATAGTAAGTTAAATGAGAGATTGTTGTATTTAATAATTAAAAATTATTAAATTATTAAATTTCAATATAGCATAAATTAAAAAAGAAATAGATAATGGCAATGCAAGTTGTGAAATTCAATGATAGACTTAAATGTAGGACGCTGTTGGAACATAAAGATTTCCAGGAGAAAAAAAGGCATTTTGACTTTTTGACAGGTGTTGTGCAGATCCCAAAATAAAGAAAGAGGTGTGTTAGTTATCAATAGCTTTGATCCAAGTAACTTGACCCTAAATATATCTAACTAAAAAAAAAAAACAAAAGTAGAAAACATATAGTGTTACATAATTGAATGTTCCAGGGATAAACTTCTTTTAGTCACCATTGGGATAGAAATTCAAAAATATCATCAAGGTTGTCTATCTCTGCTGCTTTCTTTTGTATTGATTTTATTCTCCATTAATATTTCCCTGTGTGGTCTGTAAATGGCTACCAGCAGTTCTAGGGATAAATATTCATTACAGCTAAAGGTATTAAGAAAAGAGAGCATTATCTCATGATTGGCTTTGGCAAAGACTTGGAGAGGACTTGCTATCACCTTAGTTTGGATCACATGTCCATCCATGAACCATTACTGTAGGCAAGGGCATGTGTTCTCTGATTGCCCAGCCTGAGTACTATGCACATCCTAAGACTGTTGAATCAGATTTAGGTTAAAGAGAACTTCTTCAAGTGGAAAAGGGTTAATTACTACAAGGAGTTTTATGTGTGTATTTATGTATGTTTGTAATGGTTTCCTTAATGTCTTACTCCTCTAGGCAATAACTTTGGCCAGGGACTTTGTGCATTCTGTTTACCTCTCCATACCTATGGGTTTCACTGTGCCTGATACATGGGAAAGGTTTAATAAATATTTGTTTAATGAATTAAAGAATGAGTGAAAAGCAGACAGCCACCTGATATGAGGGAAGAAATTGAAATTTATATGAAGAGTAATACATTTACCTATACATATTCCTATAATTTTCTTTGTATCTCTATATCCAAAAATTCCCTTTTGAAATCTTTCATCAGAGACTGTACTGGTATCAATATACTTCTTGAATAATTAATATTTTTTACTTTAATTTATAATTTAATTAAATTTATAATTTAATTTTTAATTAAAAAATTTATGTTTTGGCAGCAGTTTAACAAGTTAAAAATTCTCAAGGGCATAGAATTTATGTGTCCATCTCTTCAGTTTAGACAGTTTTATTAGCTTGTAACAGAAGTTCTGGATTAAGCAGTACATTGGGTTGATCAACATGAACTTGTCTTTTTTATGATTAAAAAAATGATCAAATTAGTAATTTCATAAGGCTCAAGTGTAGATAAATTATTGGCTCACACAACTTAAAAATCTACAGGTAGACCTGGCATGTTTTCAATATTCTGCCCTTGTGAGGTTGGTTTCATCCTAAGGCTCCCTTTGTGATACTAAGATAAATGCCACCAGCACTTAGGACTACATCCTTCCTCATTCTTCTCAGTTAGAAAGAGGGGATATTTACTTCACCACAGTCCCCCACAAAAATCCTGAGATGTACTCTGGACTTGCAAAATTCAGCCCATAACACTGGCTTAGCTGTGTTATATAAATCCCACCAGTGAAGCCAGAAGGGGAGTCAGTCTCCACAAAACCATATGGATCCCCAAACTAAGGTTTGGCATAACAGAAATGTGGATGGGGGTGGGAGGGAGGCTCAAGAGGGAGGGGATATGGGGATATGTGTATACATACAGCTGATTCACTTTGTTGTACAGCAGAAGCACAACACTGTAAAGCAATTATACTCCAATAAAGATGTAAAAATTAAATAAAAATAGTATAACATATACTTTTGAATTATCAAAGATAATTTTATTATTAAGGTCCTTAATTTTTATTTGAATAATTGAACAATACATTATGTAAAACTAGCATTTTCAAAGGACTCTCATCTATTATCTAATGTAATTAATTTTATTCTAACCTTCCTGTGTAATAGGAGTATTATATATAAGGAGAAAATGGACTGCATGGACCCAAGTCTTCTGATTTCTAGCTCTGGAATTTTCATTACTGTGAAAACTACCTAGATGTTTGTTTCATTTAAAACTTTGTAAACAAATAGTAAATAAAGTTGGCATTTTAAAAAATTTGTTTTCTCTCTCATGTGCCTCTAGGCTTTCTTCTAGAAAAGTTCAAAGCCATTATTCAATTTAAGAAATGTTACAAAAGAAAGATACTAAAAAGGTCTGGAGCTGTATGTTATGATCTGTCTATGAAGAAACAGGCAATTATTTTTGTGTGCAAAAGTGAAGAAAAAGATTAAAATTATGATAATAAAGAGTAATGCTAACGCAACATTAGAGCACATTAAAAGTCAGAAATGAGGATTTTATGTTAAAACATGTCATGTTGTAAATCATGTAAATTTTCTACTGTAATTATTATTATTCTTCTAATCCCCACTTGATAATGCTCTTCATAATCACTACACGATTCCTAAAGGAGAATAGACATGAGTACAATTAAGAAATAATAGGGTCTAGAACATATTTTGCTGGTTGTTGCTCTTTTAACTATTACAGTAGACATGATGAATTAACATGTTTCATGGAAATATCCCAGTGCATTTGATTATTTGGTTGAAAATGAATACCTCCTCTGTTTATTGATTGTACATGCATGAATGTTTGTGTGTGTGTGTGTATGTGTATTTGGAGGGGGTCAGGAGGTAAAAAGGAGAATATTCGAGTATGTAGCAGTATTTACCAACACAGCCAATTATTCTGAATCACAATCAAAAGTCGAAAATGAGACATGATATTGATTAGAGTACTTTGCTTGCTAACACCAAATTAGTCATGTATTACCTCTGGATTAGAAAATATCCAGGGTAATTTACAAAATAAATTTTTGTATTTTACAACAGAAATAATAAAAGAACTGAGAGTGTTAAGTAGCTTGTTATGATCAAAAACTGAACAAAATATTAAAATAGTACTCTGTGATCTAGAAATTCTTCATATTTTTTCTTTAAAATTTACTTAAATATTTTGCACATGTTACTGAGCTATTGTAGAATATGAGTGTGCAATTTCAGGGAAAATAATTTTCCCAAAATATAGGCAGAGTAATTTAATGTCACTAAATAATTGTAAGAAATCTTATCTATGGGTAAATAATTTTTTTAACTATGCCTTTATTTTTACAGTGATACTTTTATTGAGACACAACACTAATTAGAGTAGTAAAATAATACATTTTTCTAATTAAAAATTTTGAAGTAAAATTTATTTGATAATATATCCCCTGGGGAAAAGAAAGCTCAGTGTGCTTAAATAATCCCTTATGTGTGCACATATTTTTAGGACAGGGGACTATCATTTAATTGTATTGTTGAATCTGGATCATGTGAATAAATAAGACAGATTTATTTTATGAGTTTAAGAGAATCAGGGCTTCCCTGGTGGCACAGTGGCTAAGAATCCGCCTACCAATGCAGGGGACACGGGTTCGAGCCTTGGTCTGAGAAGATCCCACATGCTGCAGAGCAACTAAGCCCATGAGTCACAACTACTGAGCCTGCGCTCTACAGATCACAAGCCACAACTACTGAGCATGCGTGCCACAACTACTGAAGCCCATGTGCCTAGAGCCCATGCTTCGCAACAAGAGAAGCCACCACAATGAGAAGCCTGCACACCACAATGAAGAGTAGCCCCCACTCACTGCAACTAGAGAAAGCCCGCGTGCAGCAACAAAGACCCAACGCAGCCAAAAATAAATTAAAAAAAAATTTTTTTTTTAAAAAGAGAAAATAAAAATAAAATAAGAGAATTGACACTAAAATGGCAGCATATCCCAGGCTGGATACAAGTGATGTGAGGTGGTACTCTGTATCTTCCAGGCCCTTTCTGAAAGATGAAGCCACCACTCGGCAACAAATGAGCCTTAATTAGAAGATGCAAAAACAGGTTCTTGGATTTTAACTTCACTCTTTCCTTACACTCTATATTCAGCTCATCAGAAAATCTTTTTTTTCCCCCTCTCCCTTTAAAATATATCTGGAATTTGAACTCTTCTCATCACATCAGTTAAATCCTGGCCAAGTCATTATTATCCTTTGTCTTATTATTACAATGTCACTCCTAACAGATATCTCTGCTTCTTTCCAACTACCCAAACAAACACACAAAAGCAGTCATTCCTTTATTTTTTCGGTCAAGTTATGCTTCTGCTCTAGTCATAACTTTATGGTATAATTCAAAGTAAAAGGCAAAGCCCTTACAATGGCCCACGAGGTCCCACATGTTCTGATCCCCTTCTACCTCTCTGATCTCAGGAACTACTCATCTAGTTTCCTTATACCTCTTTAGCCACAATGAGATATCTGCTTTTACTGGAGCACATCAGGCACATTCCAACCTCATGGTTTTTGATCCTCTTGTTCCTTTTGTTTGGGAAGCTCTTTCTCCTTTCTCTTGTACAACATTATCCCCTCATAATCTGGTAAAAATCCAACTGGTGTAACACCGTCTGGGTGTATCACAGTACAATTCTGATGCTATCCATCTGGAGTTAACATCAGAACCCACAATTTAAGAGTTAATTTCTCCATAAGACCATTCTTATTTCAGATGCCAGCTATGCTTTAGGGGTCCCTAGGCCATGTGCACTTCTGGCTGTAAATTCAAGGCTTTCCCCAACTCCCTGAGATTCAATAATTAGAATGACTCACAGAACATAGAAAAGCACTATATATAGGGTGAGGTCTGGGAGGGTCCCAAATGCACAGCTTCCAATGCCTTTTCCCCATAGCCTCAGGGTGCTGCATCACCTTTCTAGTACATCAATTTGTTCACAATCAGGAAGCTCTACTGAACTTCAGTGTCCAGAGTTTTTATTAGAGCTTCATTATGTAGACATTATTGATGAAACCAACAGCCATGTGATCGAACTCAATCTCAGGCCTCCCTTCACTCTGTGTAGTTTGGAATGGCCCAAAGTCCCAACCCATTAATCACATGGTTGGTCTTTCTGGTGAGACCAGTCCCATCCCAAAGCTATACAGTGGCCCACCATAAGCCACCTCATAAGTATAACAGAGACACTTCAATCACGCAGGAAATTCCAGGGGTTTTAGAAGTTCTGTATCAGAAACCTGAGACAAAGAACAGAAACTTTTTTAATACTACACTTCAAATCCTCTAAGTCTTTTGTCACATTCTTAGAAAGGCCCTTCCTGATCATCCTTAATAAAGAGTCTGACTTCATTTTTTCATGTTTGACTACTGACTTCTTTTAAAACGTTCACTTTTGTTCCTCTTTGGCCCTACATTTGGACAGGCTAATAAGAAAGCCCATGCATGCCACCTTTTCTGATCCCTATGGGAAATTTAAGCCTTACAAATCTCCAGCTTGCACATGGGAATCTTTCCCCAGTTCTACCCCCAGCACTTTAAAAGTCCTAACCTAATTCCTCTGCCTTCATAAAGGCAGCCCAAGCCTTCTTCTTCCCACTCTTCTTCCCTCTGACAGTCCCTTTGTGATTGATAAACTTTCTTCAAACTATCTTGGGGTATGGAGTGTCAACAGTCTTGATATCTGAACCACTTTTTGGGTGGGATCCATCTCATCTCTCTCTATATGTATATATATAAAGTTACTCAACGTCAAAATACTACTTTAAAACCACATCTCCTTCCCACAATGATTCCTAGTGACATTCCCTAATTTAATTTTTGTCATAAATTTATCAACATTTGACATAAGTATTACTTCCTTTGTTTACTATGAATCACTCCTTCTAGAACATAAACTCCACAAGAGCAAAGACTTATGTTTGTTTTATTACTCTGATTTCACTATATAAAACAGGAGTATTATATAAACATATATACAAATAAATATTTGTTCAAATAAGGCATTTAAATTTCATATTTATAGTTTGTCAGCTGATGCAGCATAATTTTATTTTGAATTAAATTATCATCTGATTAAGAGACTTAAAACTGTGACTATTTATTTAACTTAGTCTTCTGTGGGTCAGCAGTGTGTCTGGACTCAGGTGGCCAGTTCTAATCTCAGCCAGGCTAACTAGTGAGTATAGTCATCTGTCAGCCAGCCAGAAAGTTTTTCTTCTGGGGATTGGCTGCTTGTTGACTGGGGCAACAGGAACAATGAACTCTGTGACTCTTTTCTTCCAGCAGGAGTTTGCCCACATGACAGCTCCATAAAATTCCAAAAATAAGGATGAAAGTGTTCAAACCTAGCATGATGTTATTTCTGTGCATTGTACTGGTTAAAGGGAGTCTCAGGTTAAGCCCAGATTTAAGGGGTGGAAAAAACACATTGCCAAGGGCATAGATTTAGGGAAGGAAAGCATGTCTTGCAATTAACCAGATTAATTTGCTCATTTCCTCTATAGAGGAGATCTGAAAATTCCTCCTTCCCTGTTATCTAACAAAAGGAGCAAGCACATTCTGAGTATTTAACTAAGTCAGCACCAGTTAGCAAACTGTAAACAAAAATTTCTATCAGTACTCTTTATCATTGATCTCTTCTTCCTATATTGCATGAAAGTGAAAATACTCTCTCTACCACTTGTGAGTTTCCATGATTATACCTCTCTTCTTCATCCACTTACCTGAAATATCTTTTTTACCTTCATACTAAATCATTATCTAACAAAGGTTAAATTCAACCTTATTTAATTACCTTCATTTAGGAAAGGTCTCTATGCATTACGCTTTTTTTTTTCTCAATCATATCTGTTTATTAAATTACAACAGCTAAATATGTACCTTTTAAAGTTGCTTTTTTCCTTGCTTTTCCCTTATGTATTAGGTCATCTGGGTTAGTTATGGAGATTCCTGCTTCTTTTGCAAATTCCTAAAACTTCTAGGTTAGTGCTTCATCGACAATGAATGGGAATAATGTCAATAACGGCTGCAGGCCAGAAGTTTGAGCTTGACAGTGTATTTGCATCTCATCCCAGGAAAACTCTCATTCAATTCTCCTCTGGGTTTGATGTTATGGAAAAAGGAGGGGGGGAAAATGTCAGTTAGAAGCCTAGATATCAAGGAAGATCTGGAGAACAAGAACAAATATACAATTAAGTTTAACTAGAGGTGGTAAGGGATTATTTGCAGTAGTGGTGAGACTATTTGGTAACTGAGACAATTATTTTTGGTTTAGGAATGTCAGTTTTATTAAAATGTAAGAAAACAGAGTAAACTGGTATAATGTGTACTGTGAAAAGAGAAATGACAGATAACTTGTCTGTCACAGTTTTGAGTCAAAGAAAATAAGAGAATGAAAGGATATAATTAGGCTGAAAGATATTCCCAGAGTGACCAATGTTATTTAAAAAAAAATTTAGCTAAGCAATATGTTAAAAGTCAGTAACTTATAATCAAAATAAGTTTGAGATGAAAGAGAGTAAGAAATTGGTAAAATGACAGATAATGAATGGTTCAATTATGTTTGATTGTGGCTGTAGACCCTTAGAAATGAAAAGAATAGGTAGGAATGAGTAGGTAGACATATGTTAAAGTAAAATTTTCCATTATTTTACTTTCCCCTTCCAAATCCTGTCTCCATTTTTTTTTCTTTTGGTAACAACTTAATTCTGAAACCATCTTTTAGCTATCTTGAAATTTCTTGTTGGATTTTGTTTGACTTGTATAGCAAAAAGAAAGAAATATGAAGTTATGACACAGAAAAACAAGAGTCTCTTGATCTGTATTTTATAAAATATTCTATTCTCTCTATTAAACTGCCAGGTAGCTTCAAAAATATTTTGTATGCTTAAGAAAATATTCCCTCTGTCTCTTTCAGTGTATGAAGCCGATATGAAGGGAAGGAAAGTGTGATTCCTGGAGATTCCCAAGTGATTACTTAGAAATGCTTTGCCTGTGACCAATTCTGGTGCACAAGTGATGCCCAGTTATCCTTTTAAGATAAACTACAAACACACTAGTCTCTCTTGTGCTGATTAAATTTTACTCCCCCTTGGTCTCCAGAACATTAGTTTTTAAATACACACAAATTATATACCTAAAACACCTACCACCTATATGAAATAAATGCTTCATTCATTCATTCATTTCCCCCTTAGGAACTAAAGGAAATAACAGAATAAGACACTGAGTGGGACTTATTTCTACAAAATAAGCTAGTGGGAGCTTATGTCATAAAAATATGGGCTTACAAAAATGAAGTTTAGGTGAGACTAGAGTTATATACATTACATATTTATAGTGCTGTGGAAGTTTGAAGAAAAGCACATGTATTGAGTGTATACTAACAGCTGGGTGCAGTGGCTTTTATATATGTATCCATTAAATATCCATTTAATTTATATATGTATCCATTTAATATTCTCAATGTTTCTATAATATAGGCATTACTCTTTTTATTTTACATAGAAATAAGAATTTTTCAGGTCATAAAGCTAATATATGATGGGGCCAGTATTTGAACCATGAGTTATCTAACCCCAAAGACAATGCTCATTCCTATTAGTTTGGTGTTTCATTCAAAATATGCATTAAATCCATAAGAGGGGGAATAAAAATATGCTAAGGGTACAGAGAAACAAATTATTAATGAAGTTTGAGATTATTGAAGTAGTCTTGGAGGTAGGGTGTTAATATCTAATGTAGGTCAAACCAATTGGACTGAGAACGTCATTCCAGACAGAATAGAGTGCATACAAAGGCAGAGAAATGGCTTGTTTGTAGAATCATGAGATACTCCATACAGGTGGTTGTCAGGGTATGTCAGAAGGTATAAGTAAACACAAGATTGGGGGCATAAAATAAAGACTAGAACCTTGAAGTTTGTATTACAGGCAAAAGGGAACCAATAGGCATTTCTTAGAAGAAAATATCAATAATATAATAATAAATTGGTTGGATGACTAAATAAATTCAAAGATCAAGTATTTTAGTCTTGAGATTTTTCTATTAAATGGCCTATATATTCTAGAGTTTTTCATTAGATTACTTATAAACAAAAAGCATTACCTTCAAAATGGTTCATTAACATGACAAATACAGTGGCTTATTTTTATCACAGACTATATTTTTGTAACAGTCTTCCTGAAAGTTTTATTGAAATGATGAAGTTTTCTGTGATAGAGGTGTTTGATGCAACAGCTGTTTAATTGACAATTTTTAAATACCATCTTCATCTCTCTACTCATTAGTTATTCATTTTGAGTTAAAAAAAATAAAACCCATCTGCATTCTCTCTCCCCCATGCCCAGTACCAATTTTACATTTCCTGATATGCCCAATTTTGCATTTGAAGAGGCATGTGCTTGTTATCTAATGAACAACATGTCATCTTGTTCACAAAATAGGTGACAGATCCTTTCCACTTTGCTTACTGGTTTTCACCTAAATTACTCTTGAGAAAACACTCTTTGAAGATACAACCAGATGGTTTTTCTCACATACTTGAGGAGCAGATTGGCAGTTTTAGTTCTGTTTCAACATTTGTTGAGTGGCTAGTTCCTACCTTCCCCATGGTTTAGGATGTCAGGAGATTTATGTCCAAAAACATACACAGAAGATAAATTCTTAGTAAGTTCTTCCTCAGCAAGTCATTATACAGAAGTCTGGAAGACAGAGTTCATGTACTGAGCAACTCCATAGCACTGCAGAAATATTTCAGCTTACTGGGGTTACTTGCTGCAATTGAAATGAGGTCAAGAATTCCCTAGAATTCATCATGCTATACCAACTGATTCAGAAGGAAGTAATGAGAATTATGAGAAATTTCAAATCACCTTAGAGAAAGCCTAAATCTCTGTTAACTGTCCATAGAAATCTGGACTTCAAGGACACTTCTGGTGAGCACTCAGAAATAATTGAGGAATATGTTATTAGAAACTTGAGAAAGAGGACCCTTGTTATTTAGTGTCAGAAAGCTGAGTGTAATGGTGTCCTGAGATTATGTGGAAATCAGAACTTGTGAATAATGAACTTGGATATTTAGTTGGAGAGATTACCAAACAAAGTGTTTAAGTTTCTCCTAATTTCTCCTTGCTGTTTATAATAAAATGCAAGAGGAATTATATAAATTAAGGGAAGAACTATTCAACTAAAAGAAACCAGAACATGAAGACTCGGAAATCTCAGCCTACCCGGAGGACAATAAGTCCAAGTGTTCAGTTACACAAAAGGCTCTTTGAAGAGATCAAAGGTGTGACTCACTTCCCTCAATCAAGCCAGGATCCCATGGAAAGTTGAAGGTCTTTGTCTTTCAGCCATCTGAACAGAAACCAAATAGACACAGGATTATCTCAAAAATGGACAAGGCTTCCAAGTGAATCTCCTGTAGCCTCCAAAATTCTACCAGCAGGAAACAGGCTGATAAAAATACTCAGCATTAAATATGTGCTACCTTTCATAAAGAAGGAATAATGACTCCAAAGGTGAAGCCTAGAGACCAGAGGCCTGAGCAGAGAACCAAGGAAAATTATTCCCATACCTTGAAACCTAATGTAGTTTGCTTGCTTTCAGTTTAAAAATGCTTTGGACTGCTGACTCCATTTTATTCTCCATTTTCCCATTTTTTAAATAAGGATATCTGTGACTGTTGTCTATGCATGCCCTACTACTGTATGTTGGTAGCTGATAATTTATGACTTTAGTTTCATAGGTTCACAGATGGAGAGGAATTGTGCCCCAGCTGTTGTGTTTAATAGATTGTACCAAGAAGTTCAGCCTCATGACGTAGATAATTTTATCAGATTATTTAGATGATGAGATTTCGAATTTCTGAGTTGATGAGATTTAGATGTGATTTGGGATTTGAGCTGATGCTGTAATGGAAGGAGACCTTTAGGGATTTAGAATGGGATGAACGTATTTTGCATTTGGGAGGGACATGAGCCTTTAGGAGTCAGAAGGCTGGTGGTGAATGACCTACTAAAGATATTCATGTCCTAATGCCTAGATCCCTTGAATGTGCAGTATTACAGGGAAAATGAATGTAAGTAAATTGATGGACTTTAAAATAGGGAGATTATCCTGGATTATCTTGGTGGGCTCAACCTAATCATATGAGTCTTTAAAAGCAGAGAACTTTCTCCAATTGGAATAAGAAAGATAGGGCAGAAATAAAAGTCAGGGAGTGATTTAACCTGCCATTGTTCTCTTTGAAGATGAAGGGACCAAAATGACAAAAGATGCAGGAGACATTAAAGATCTGAGAGAAGTTCCAAACTGACAGTCAGCAAAGAAACAAGAACCTCAGTCCCACTGCTGCATGTAACTAAATTCTGTCAACAACCTGAGTGAACCTGGAAACAGATTTTTCTCCCAGAGCCTCCAGATAAGATCCCAGACTGGGCAAAACCTTGACAATATTTCTGACATATGGAACTTTGAAATAATACATTTGTGTTATTTTTAGCTGCTAAATTTGTGGTAATTTGGAAGAGCAGAAATGAAAAAATAATATAGCCTCTGATTCAAATGTAATGATGAAGATGTCAAAACTTCTCTCAATCTATGTCAGTGTTTACTGTTACAATGGTATCTGTTTCCATTGGAGCAAGCTTTGTGATTATGCATATACATGTGTGTGTATGAGAGACTGATGACAGTAGTGACCCCAGTTTTTCACCCCTTTCTCTATTCAAACCCTTTGCCATGTGAATTTCCTGTCACTAAAATGATCGAGTTAATTTCCCTACCCATTGATTCTGGGATCAGCCATGTGATTTATTTGGCTATTGCAATGAGGTTTAGAAGGGATGATGTGGTGAGCCAGTTTTGAGTCTAAGACTCATAGGGGGGCTTACTTTTCCTGTGATCTCTCTTGTAATCTCTGACATTGCCAAGAGAATATGCCCAGGCTTTACTGCTATGGGTTGAGAGACATGTGGACAGTGTCAAATTGCCCCAGTTGTCTCAAACAAGGTCATCCTAGTTCATCTTACAGCCTAGTCACCCCCATAGCATGTGAGTGAGTCAAATAAAGTCCAGCAAAGCCACCTAACTGCACACTAGGTGATTGATAATCTCTTATTTTTGTGTACCACTATGGTTTTATCATTTGTAATGCAGAATTAGCAGCCAATAGACAAGAGATATAGTGTGATTATTTATCTTTCCCATTAGACCAGGGGTCCCCAACGCCCCGGTACTGGTCTGTGGCCACTTAGGAACCGGGCCGCACAGCAGGAGGTGAGCGGTGGGCGAGTGAGCGAAGCTTCATCTGTCACTCCCCATCGGTCCCCATCGCTCGCATTACCACCTGAACCATCACTTGCATTACCACCTGAAACATTTCCCCCTGCCCCAATCTGTGGAAAAATTGTCTTCCACGAAACCGGCCCCTGGTGCCTAAAATGTTGGGGACCACTGCATTGGACTGTAAGCTCCAGAAAGGTAGGGAAAATAGGTCTATTCACTATTTTATTCTCAGAATCTAACACTAACTGTGACTTTTTAATGTGTATTTGTTCAATTTAATTAAATTTCTTTTGATCCTTACAATTTAGTAAAGTCAGAGTAAGTTAGCAATTGCTATTATTCTCAAGATTATACAGAATTTAACTGAATTATAAGAAGGTTATTTGACTTTTCCAACATCACTGCCTGAAAAGAATTCAAAAGGACTCTCCATGAATTCTCAGAGTTGGGGGTGGGGAGGGAGTCTTTGCTGTCACTAGTTTTGATTTATTATTCAAGCACCCTATTCCAATGCCTTTTAGAGAGTGCATTAGAAAAAGGTCCTCTTAAAATTGGGATAATTTGTTTTAACTAAAATTTCTCTATATTGTACATCCTACTTGCTTTTTTAGGTTTCTATGAACCACCCAACTCTTGGGTATATAATTCTAGTTTAAGAACAAGTCAACAATCTTTAGGTGGCTAAAGAGGATTTGAGAAGCAAAAAGTCAAACTTTACTATATTTACCTTGTTTCTGTGTAAATGATATTTTTGAAAGTCAGTAGCATATTAAAAACTAGAGATACCTCAAAGTCCTCTTCTTCTCCCTTCAATTACCATCTCATAACTCATCTTATGCATGGGAAGCAGTAGTTACAGTGTTCAAAAGGACAAAATGAAATCTAAACTCATAATTAGACGACAGTGCTATAGGGTGGAGGTTCTAAGGGGAGAGGTTTAGAAATTAGAAATAAAATTGGATTACAGAAAAATGTTCTTCTGACTATTTGACACTTACTCTTAGCTATGGCTCTGTTCTTATCTCTCATACTTTCCTTAGAAATGGTAAAATACAACAGTAAGAAAATTTTTTTCCGTTCAAGATGTCCCTTTCCCATTCTCCAGTTTTAAACGGCTAGTTGGAAATTAGCATGAAGCCTAGAGGAAAGGAGGTGGGTGATGGGAAGTTTGGGGCTGGGATGTTCTCAGCCTGAGAGAGAAATTCTTTCCCTTGGATTAAGCTTTTGAGGCTTTCTTGTCATTAAAGTATTAACACACAGAGGACCCTACAGCTGCCCTTCCAAGTTGTCTAGGCTTCAGGCCAGAAGAGAAAGAGCACAACTGATACTTTATTCATAGTCTAATCCAATTCCTCCATACTAGAATATCAGGTACGAATCTGAGTTCATTGTCTCCATCCCACAAAGCATGGATAATGACCAAGACTGGTACCTGTACTCATCTATCAGAGGATTCTCTTTTTCCTAATAAACAAGTAGATGCTTTACATTTGCAGTTTTTCATAAATTATATAAAAGTTTCACATATAATATGTTACTTGATATAATAACTTCTTGAATATATTGTTGTCACTTTATGATTTTGGAAACTCTGACTTGGAGTAGTTGACTTTCCTAAAAACACACCATCTTGGCATAATCTAATGTCTACTCATCTAAACAAAAAAGTCTAATATTTCATTCTGTCTAATGGAGCTATTTTCCTAGTATCTCACTCAAGCTTTGCTTATATCAACAGAATAAATTTTTAGTTGGGCAATCAGAATTAGATATAGTCAGTTCATCCCATTACGTAATCTTAGCTCTTTCAGTCACAATGTGAGTAGCTGAGTTTCACTTTCAACACTGTGAAGTCCTGCTTGTTCATACATGTGTTATTGAATTGAATCATTTTGTTTATTGGCTCAGGTGTTCATCTTTGAGAAACCAAAGTAAAATCCTAAAAATTATTTTTAAACTTTTGTCTAGGCTCTATTTATTTTTCTTGGCTCTACTATTTTTTTTCCCTTGTATTCTTTTATAATCTTCTTAGAGCAGAATATAATAATTTCTTTTTTTTTTCCATCACCATTGCTAAAACGCAATTCCAATTTGCATTGAACAGAGTTGCATATTGGCAACAGTAATGGCCTGAAGTCCAAGGTCTGCACACAAAATGTTATAACACAGCTGAAGTTTAAAAAGGAACTACCAACAAAATATAATAATTTCTTTATTGCTCCCCATTCAAGAGATTCTAATTCATGTTTTCTTTAAAACATTATGCTAGAAAATAATTACTATTTTTCCTTTTTATGTCCTCTTCGTATCTATCTATCTATCTATCATCTATTAAATCATCTATTTTGTGTAGTATCTCTGACAATATCTCCTTTATCCATGTGGATCAATGGTGTGACTAAATTTGTCTTAATATTGTTTCAGAGATGTCATATATCCAGTTATGTATTCTAATATAAAGAAGGTGAAAGGCATCTGTAGAAAATATATTTTGCCAAGTTTTGGAATATTTAGTACTAAAAAAACACTGCATAGTGACTTTGGACCTTGTTCCTTTGAATTCTTTCAAAACTCAGGTAACTGTTTAAGCATGGCAGTTCAATACTATTTCATTAAATTCCAGATGTTTGATCCAAGACTTTGTCAGAAGACACAGGAAATTATTAATTTTTTTCATGGCTAAAGAGAGACCTGGGAAGCCTATAGTTTGTTTTCCTTTTCTCCAATTCTTATAAATGAGTTGAGCCATGTGGAATTTTAAAACAATCAATCAAAAAATGTTTTAATAAAAAGCAATATAAAAATTATTTTGTTTTTCTCTAAGCAAATTAAAAATATCAGGCAGCTGATCTAGAGGAAAAAAGTCATACCTGAAACAATCACAAGGTAGACATCAAAAGGTATAATGATAAGGCTAGTACAGACAAGTTATCCTATGAGCTGGGTTAGAAGATAGGGTAGAGAAGTAAAGCTCAAACTGTTCCATAGAATATGCAAACTATTTTATTCCAACTAAGAAGCCTCTGAAACAGTGATAACTTTGTCTTGCAAGTATTATGTTTTACATAAAACTACTAACTTTTACCTTTAACTCTAATTTTCTGTACATACTCCATCATGTTCCTTCAGCAATTCTCCACATTCTCACAATAATCAATTCTAATAATTGAACCATAAGAGAAATTGCCCCAGAAGTCATGCTTATTATCTTAAGCTATCATTTTAAAGAACGAATCGTGAGAAAAGCACAGACCAAGACAAAGACAATTTAGTAGTGGAAAAAGCAGGATTAGGATTGGGGAGGCCACACAAACTAATCTGTGACCATAATTTCTGATGTAACTTTTGGAAAGTGATTTTATTTCTCTGGGTATCAGGTTAGTCATTTTTAAAAATGAGAATTAAATGTTCTATTCTGTTTACTAAAAGGGTAACAGTAAAAATGTTTTGAAAGAAAATACTTTTAAAAGTTATACATTTCTAAGCCATTTCTTTTTGAAAATTTTGTTTATATCAGAAAAATTAGGGTTATCTGAGAAAGATGTATGCTGATCACATGTTGAGAATTCAAAGTCTATAGAGATGAAGGTGGGATATGGTAGAGAATGGTTCCATAAGTAAGTTAATGATGTTATAATAGTAGAAACAATGTAAGATCAGCTCCTCTTGGATACTTTATTAATGATATCATTTTAAAATGGTTTTAGGCCAATAGAGAGCAATAGAAGAATTAAGGAAAAGAAACATTTACTTAGGATTAAGCATGGAATAGCTATGCTTAGATGAAGAGCAGGATATGAGATCTGGATTGATGAAAAAGGAGTATGTTTAGGATCTCTGTTAACAAGTGGAGAAAAAGGGGTAGAGCTGTAGACTTTTGAAGGCTATCATGATATATTTATAACTCTGTCCAGTACTCATTATTTTTTCAAATGTTGTGAGTTGCGATCTAAAGTTTCAGAAACATGAAGTTGTAATGACTAAAGACCCTTTTTGTTGTCATATCTTTCTTCTCTCAAACAAGAATAGGTGACCCACAACATACTCCTGTGTGCCTACTGTCTGAATTGTAGCAGATAATCTGTACGTAAGTAATGCCACTATTATATAATGTTAATGAGGCAAATATTTGAGACTTAGGAATAGATACAACTTCGTAGAATGACTACAAAAGAAATTGCTTCTTCAGATGTTGACATCTTTGTCTACTATGGTGGGACCTAGAAGGATCTTGTGTTTCAGTATAATCTTAAAACTTTTGGTAACAGATGGACTATTGACTTGAAAACAACAAAAGGTCAATGAAAATGTTGTTTTCTATCAGTGAAGATCTACAGTTATGACTTTGTTTCCTTGTTTTGGTATTGCGTTAAATTTTCATGTTTATATTTTAATTTTATCTATTTATATAAAATATAGAATACATCGAATATATTGGATGATTTAAGTGAATATAGACTTTGAAATTATCTATAAAATTACAAAACTTTGTCAGTTTTGTTTCATGTAATTACTTTCATAATCAGGTATAACAACTGACTATATTTATAGACAATGTGTGAATTTAATAGCTTATTGTAGCTATTGTATTCTGTTAGCTATTTATTTTTTATTAGCATAATGATGTACTTAAAGCATAAATACCTATTTTCTGAGGTTTGAGTGCAACAGCCTTTTCTCTTTATGGATAAATGTTTACCCCTGTACAAAATTAGGAAATCAGAACATTCAGTTAGGTATTCAAAAATTTTTAGTTTCCTAGTAGACTTTTTAATGGTTGATTAATATACTCTCTGAGAGCTGACATTTTACTTATTCTGAATATGTATTTGTGTCCCTTAAGCGAAGTACATTCAGTTAGCTACTATATTAATACTTTCCAAATGTCTCTTTAGGCCATTTGCTTACTTATGTAACTTCAGATACTGTCATGACACTGTGGTTCAAGAGAGCCAGAATTCACATTAGCATTATTTATTAAATTTGCCAATTCAAAAACATGAACACAAACACAAGTTTTTTTTCTTTTTTTCCTACAATCATTAGCAGTAATGCTATTTTATGGATCAAATTCTCTCAAAAGCCATCAGATCCTTCCCAGAATAGCATGTTATAATCTATGTTTTCCAAAGTGAAATGTAGAAAAGTTAGAGAGGTGTCACTATTGAATCATAAAGATAATGAAAATTTTAGAGAGTAAGTTTTACACTGTTTAAAAAGTTAAAGGGAGGAGGGAGGAGGAAGATGGCAGAAGAGTAAGATGCAGAAATCACCCTCCGCCCCACAGATACACCAGAAATACATCTACACGTGGAACAGCTCCTACAGAACACCTACTGAACGCTGGCAGAAGACCTCAGACCTCCCAAAAGGTAAGACACTCCTCACGTACCTGGGTAGGGCAAAAGAAAAAACAGACACAAAGAATAGGGACGAGACCCGCACCAGTGGGAGGGAGCCGTGAAGGAGGAAAGGTTTCCACACACTAGGAAGCCCCTTCGTGGGCGGAGACTGCGGGTGGCGGAGGGGGGAAGCTTCGGAGCCACGGAGGAGAGCGCAGCAACAGGGGTGCGGAGGGAACAGCGAAGAGATTCCTGCACAGAGGATCGTTGCCAAATGCTACTCACCGGCCGAATAAGCTTGTCTGCTCACCCGCCGGGGTGGGCGGGGGGCTGGGAGCTGAGGCTCAGGCTTCGGTCAGATCGCAGGGAGAGGACTGGCGGTGTGAACACAGCCTGAAGGGGTTAGTGCACCACGGCTAGCCTGGAGGGAGTCCGGGAAAAAGTCTGGACCTGCCAAAGAGGCAAGAGACTTTTTCTTCCCGCTTTGTTTCCTGGTGCGCGAGGAGAGGGTCTGTCACTGTATGACAGACTCTAGGTCCATCCACCTCGCTACAAATAACTCAGTTTTGTTTCTTTTTATGGCTGAGTAATATTCCATTCTATATATGTGCCACATCTTCTTTATCTATTCACTGTCGATGTACACTTAGGTTGCTTCCTAAATAGAAATAAATAGTGGGGGTGGGGGTGGGGTGGTGTTGTGATAAATTGGGAGATTGAGATTGACATGTATACACTAATATGTATAAAATGGATGACTAATAAGAACCTGCTGTATAAAAAAATAAATAAAATAAAATTCAAAAGCAAAAAATTGATTAAGGTCATAAATTTTATATTATTTGTATTTTACCATGATCAAAATTTTAATTAAAATAAAACAGTTTTTTAATTAAAAAATAACTAATTAGATACAAGTGTGTTTTCAAAAGCTTTTTCAGAATACATTAAGTAGTTTGTGTATTTTTTTCATATATAATTTATTGCTGAGTTGTGGGCACTAACACATTCCATAGTAAACCATTCATGGTGATCACTTTTAATTTCACTGTCTTATTGTATTTCTTTGTATTCTATTTCAGTTCTTGGTGTCTATGTTTATAAATATTCTTTTTTGTGGTCCATGTTTTTCAAGTTTTTGGTCAAGAGCTGCCACCTGCATTAAATAAATTTGAATACTTTTCCATATTTTTACATGCTTTTAATATTTTATTTAACATTGAAATTATTTGTTGTGACAATTTTTAAATATTTTACTCATCAATCCCCAGGTCCAAAATTCTTATTTTAGAGAATGCAAGCAAGAGGCAAGATTTAAACTCTTTTATATATTTAGCTGTTTTGTATACATGGGCATGTATTTTTCTCTCTCCTATGATAGTGTTTTTGTCAAACTTTCTAAAAATACTTTGTTTTCATAAATTTTATTATGTTATTTAACAGACATATTTATAGATACACATTATGTTACAATAAAGTGATTCTGTTTGTTATGTATATTGTTTCAACCCTAACAATTTAATTTCTTTGATATAAATAGTGTTATTCAGTCATGTTTTAATTTGAAAAGAATCAATCTATGTCCTTGCTCTTGTTTTAAACTTTGTATTTAATTATATTTTACATATGTCTCTTGTAAGACAACTGATGTTTAATTTTAAGATATATATTTACATTTGCTTTTCTTAAAGAAGAGTTCAGTTCATTTATATTTCAGATTAAAATATGTGTGGGAGAAAAACTCCAGGAATGGTGGAATAATGACATCCCCAAATACGTTCCCCCAGAAATACAAAAGGAACACTGGTAAAAAAAAAAAATGTAAATATAAACTTTTTTCTAATTCTGGAAGTTAACCAAAGGCTTGCAAAAATCCAGAGTATTTATTCAAAACAGTAGAAACAGCTGTATCTCAGTAACAATGAGCTTTATCACATTTTAACCTACCTTATTCTTATTCCCCTGGTAATCATAGTAGCTATAAAACCAGTAGCTTAATGACCACTGTAGGTGGCAGAATGGATTTGAAGCTCCACAAATGTCTCACTACCAGAGAATTGTCACTCTATATGACCTGTTTAGAAGTTCCCTGGAAATCTCCATTCACAGAAGTCACTTGACCTGACTCAGAGATCACTCAGTGAGAAAAATTCTACTCCCAATGTGTTTATTGAGAATAATCAGTAGCAATTGTACAACACTGCAGTTGCCTGTGACAGTGACAGCAATTGAAGCAAATAAGAATCTGGCCAAAAAACCTTAAAAAGAAAATCTGAGAATGAACTATCAGTAGGGGACTTAGAAATGTTGTACCATATTCCTGGAATCTATAAAGCTGCCCACATGTTCAGAGCTGTACACATGCTTAGGAAACACCCAAAAAGCATTACTTCCTCATCTCCAGCTAATCTTGAGAATCCACACAAGTGTGAAATGAAGGCTTTTAAACAGAGTTGTAAACTAACTGCCACATCATTGAAGGCATGCCCCAATTCACATATAGAGAGAACAGAAGACTTATTGGTTTAAGGCATCTAATAAAATATTTATCCACTCTTTAGCTGACCACTAAGGTAACTATGCAACTTCAATGGCTGCACATTGCAAAGAATACAGACTTAACATAGTTCAGTAAGGTCATTTGATAAACAAATAGGAACAACAAAAACAACAGAAATAAACAGCAATAACAACAATCTCTGGGTAGCAGGGATGGGATCTGACTTACAGAGATGCCACATAATATTATAAAAAAATACGTTTTTTTCCAAAAAAATTATGAGATCAGAAAGAAACAGGAAAGTATAAATATGCACAGTATATGCATATGCAGGAACAAGCAATCCATAGAAACTGTCCCTGAAGAAGCCAAGATTTGTACTTATTAGATAAATATTTTAGATTAACTATTATAATATTTTCAAAGAACTAAAGGAAACCATGTGTAAAAATTTCAAGGAAAGTATGAGAATTATGTCTCACCAAATAGAAAATGTCAATACAGAAGTAGAAATTATTTAAAAGAAAAAAGAGAGAGAGAACCAAATATAAACTCTGCAGTTGAAAAGTTCAATAAATTAAATGAAAAATTCACTAGAGTGTTTCAACAGTGGATTTGAGCAGGTGAAAGAAAAAAATCAGTGAATTTGAAGGTGTGTTATAGTTGAGATTATTCAGTCTCAGGGATAGGAAGTAAAAAGAATGAAGATTGAATAGAGCCTCAGAGACCTGTGGAACACCAACAAGCATAACAATATATACATAATGGGAGTGACATAACAAGATGAGAAAGAGCAGATATAATATTTGAAGGAACAAGGCATGGATATATCCTAAATTTGATTAAAAACATTGTTACATATTCAAGAGGGTCAATGAGCTCTAAGGAGAATACACAAAGAAATACACACTTGGAGAGGCAAGCCTGTCACAACAGAATAACTATAGGCTCAGAAAGGATTAAACTGATACTAGAGAAAATGGATTCAGCTATTGCTACTAGGGGAAAGTCAGGGATTGCTAGCTGAAGGCAGCAGAAAGTGACATCTGAACATTATGGCAACAAACAACAGATGATCTGAGGAAGAAATTGAGTGATTTAATGTGGAATAAGGTGTACATCTTGACAATTGCTTAGATCCAAGGAGAAGGAGAAAAATGTAATATTCAGAAATCTACGAGTCAAACAGATGACATGGGGACGGAGTTCTCTTAGTAGACAGGGCCCTATCTACTAGCTTGAGGGAAGTTAGGATATCTTTATGTAAGTATATGTGGAGGGGAAATGAAAAGGACAATATGTGGGGATTGGGTATCAAGAAAAAGGAAAAAATAATAATATTTTGATCCCTGAAATAATCAAACTGGAGAAATAAGCAAAAGGATAATGATGATATGCTGAGAATCCAATGAAACATTTTGAATTGTAATCTTTGGCCCTGATACCAAAATCTAGGTCCTGAAAATTCAATGGGTTTGAGTCTGCTGGTCAGGGTCAAGTGTTCTCAAATTTGGAAGTCTTGAGTCTGGAATCCAGGGAAAGAGACATGGCAAAGAAAGATAATTAAAATACTCTGATTCTGTGTACAGACCAATACTAGATTTTTCTAAACTGTCTTTAATTCACACATGATTTTATTTTCACATGTGACTTGAAACCCACTGATGATTCAAAATCATGCCAATTGGTTTTAATAAGTAGTTAAGTCAGTCTCTATTTTTTATCATATCTAATAATTGTATGATGCTTTGCACCTTAGAAAAAGCATATTCAAGTAACAATTTAATTTTTTTCTGTTTTGCTTAAGACACAAAATCTTAATATAATAATAATAGTAAATTATCTCTCTTGGTTCACTTAATTTGTCACTATAGTCTATTATTTATTTCTTATACCCTAGCAAATTTGAAAAAAAAATAGAGCGAAAGGTGATTAACCTTAATCCTGATAACTCACAGTTTAAAAAAATTATCTAAAGTATAGTTAACCTCTGTAGTAGCTAAACAAAATAGTATAATAAAATCTTTGTCTGGGAGATTAAAATAGCTTAGAAAAGACTAGTTTCCTGGACTTCAGTTTTCTCATCTGTGGTAGGAGGCATTTGGACCAGCTTCAATAGTTTTCAGCTTGGGAGAGGTGTGTTGCATATGGTCATCTGGACATGGGGAGAGCATTTTGTTTGTTTTGTGGTTTGTTGTCTTCTTCATGACTTGTGGGATACTACTGGCATTTAATAAGAGAACTGGAACTATTGTACTAAACTTTTTCTATGTTCAAGATGGTTCTGCCCTATGAATGATTCCATATTTAATGTTAATTGCTTTTAGCTTTATAATGCTTTAGTTTTCTAATCCATGAAAAAGAAAATATAATCACGTACTGGAAAAAATGCCAAAAATATTGTATTAAGACACACCAAACTTGAGTGTCTTTGAAGTCCTTTTCAATTTTATTATTCATAGATCTGTGAACTTTATAACTATAAAGTTATAAATAACTTTAAAGTTATTTAATTTTTAAAACAATGGTTGTTACATTTTTAATTCATTTTCTCTAATATCCCCTGCTCAGCAAAACTCCTACCAGAGTAAATGATCTTTACTTTAGAGATTTTTTGTGTGTCTTTTAAAGTGTTTTCAATCAGCGACTCATATATGAGATTTTTGAGTTATTGAATGAAAATTGACTAGCAAGCTAATTATTTACCATATATTCCTACTAGAATAAAATATTTCATTCCAAAAATGTATACTTCCCCCCCAATTCCATGATCTTTTTCAAAAATAGATTATACACTGCATATTATATTTTATAAAAACTTCATGTCTGTTCCTATTTTCTGGTACTTTTACTAGGATTAGCTACTTTTTTCTTTTTATCATTTCTGAGATCAACAAAAAGTATATTCTAAGATATCAACCTCTGCAATTGTGAACACTGAATTTAAAGTTGAAAGTGATTTAGAGCTTGAATATCTATCACAATAGCTTATAACGTCATCCAAAAAACTTTTTGAGCTGATTTTTTTTTTCTTCTCAACCTAAAGGCGAATAATTTGGGAAGTTTAGCCAAAATCAATTTAGTAGTTTTTTTTTTTTCCTTGTACTTACATGAGAATGAAAAAGTTAAATTTCTCATTCTGATAAAAATGTCTCCAGCAGCTATTGGCACTCACATTACTCAAGAAAAGCTAAATTTATAAACCTGAAACTTGATAGGGGTGGAGCTCTTATTGTGGAAGGAAAAGATTAAGATAAATGTATAAAAATTATTCAAGTTTTTTGGAAGTTATGATGGTTTACATATATATGTAATTTTATGGGATGTATTATGGGCTTTTGTTCAATTTCTCTAGTGAATAGCACTGCAGGTTAGTAGACTGAATACAGAATTAAAGTTAGAAATTCTCAATTCTAATTTTCATCTTTGCTGTCAATTTCTCTTAGCTTTGCTTTCTCAATCTCTAGTCTTTAAAAGAGAGGTGAAAAAAAAAATAGTAATCAGTTTGGTACCTTGTAGTGCTGTGAAACGTGAGTAGATATTTAATTGATAATCTTCTAAGAATTGATATGTATATGAAATTTACTGAGCTTTAATTAGAAGTTTTATTTAAAGCACATTAAGGAAATCAACTGGAATCACAAAAGGACATCACTTTCAATTCAGATACCCTATTACATGCACTCTGCATGGTCTCCTGGGAATAAAATCTTCATTCTGTTTTTCCATAAAGTTGACTACAATACTTTCCGGGTCCAATCTAATTTAAGTCCTCTTCAGCATAATTTACTTGAATATTATTAGTATTGGAAAGGCGACAAGTAAAGGGAAGAAGTTTCTGTCACTGAAATTTTTAAACCTTTCTTTGGTAGTGAAAACCAAAGTGAAGCCCTTTTAGTTAGTATCTACCTGGTGACCCAACACTAGAACTTAGCCCTTTTATGACTCTATGGAGACTTCTGAGTTTACCTATTTTTCAATTTTGCTATTAGTATAGTTAATTTAGTAACTATAGTATCATAAACACAGGGTTGAGAATAAATTTTTCTCTACTATCTCATTTATACAATAAAATTATGTTAATTTTATAAACTTGTGAGTAGTTCCTCAGTTTTGGCTCTCAACACACATTAACGTTTTTAGATCAAATGAGAGCACACTGATGTCAGTGACATACCATCCCTACTTCTGCTTATGCAATAACAGCAAATTCACCACACTGAGTTCTTAATATAGCTGCCTGAATTGCATCTAATCTACTTTCAGCGTTATTCTCACTGACCCACATGTTTGGCAACCAAAACCAATTACAAGCCTTATTAAAGCCTGAACAATAGAAATGTTATTTTATTAGCACCTTATTTTGTGCCCAAGCAACTTTAGATTTACATTTGTTCACTATGGGCCATATGATGCCCTATCATGGGGAAAAATGAAACAGAAAGAAAATTCCCTGAATCTACTTGAGAAACACAAGAGTGCAATTTGCCACACAGCATGCCCTTCAATATGCACAAACAAGAACTTGTCATAACAATCTGTAGCTCTGTTTACATGAATATACATGCAGGCCAAAAACCAGAGGAAGTCTATCTGAATTAATAAATATGTGGAAGAGGAGCTTGCAAGCAATATATCTTTAACAGATACAGGCAAGTCTGTTTTCAAGTGCAAGAGACCTTGGAATCAACAAAAGTTCACTGTCAGCCTAAGTTTGTTTTTATTTTTCAGAAACATGTCAGGATATCAAGAAAATGTGCTGGCAGCAGGAGAGGTAATTAAAAGGTGGTACATATTATTTGCATATATGTACATTTCTGATGTTTCGATTCTTTAATGCTTTAATAATGATAATATGTGAATGATAACGTTAATTGAAATTTACATGTGAAAGAAATGAAGTTGCTTCCCATACTCATAATTTTAATCCTCAAAACTATACATGTATTATTAGTTTCTTTACAGATGGAGGGACTGAGGTACTTACCAAAGATCACATAGTTGGCACACAGAGGCAGAGCTGCTGTTAAAATCTAGATAAACAACTAATATTGTATCTCTTGAAAGTCTAGCAATGAATTACAGGAGAATGAAGACTCCATGTTAAGGAGTTAAGGGCTTTCTGTATCCTGTTACTTGGATATTTATTGAGTGACAGGCAGTGGATATTTGTAGCTGACAGAATGTTGATTATGCCTAGGACATAATAGGAGTCTCTTCATAGAAAATAATTTTAAGACATAGATGCCTAAAAGACTAGATGCATAGGATATAGTCCTGCTTGTACCGAATTGCAAAATTCATTGGTATTTTACTTAATTCTCTAGGATGATTAAAATTCAAAATCTCCATCGTGACCTATAAGAACCTAAATAAATTTACCTGTATCCTCAACCACATCTACTCTTCTACGCTTTGCTCATTCCTTTATGGTCACACTGTCCAGGTGTGCCCCACCTAATGAAGTTTGGTATGCTGCTACCATAGATATTTGCATGATTCTCTATCCCAACTCCTTCAGGACTTTTGCTCAAATGGTACCTTCTCTGTGAGACCTTCTCTGGCCATCTAATCTAAAAATGCATTTTCCCCCATGATACTTGTTATGTACTTTCCAAACTTTACTTTTTAGCATCTATTATAATTTGTATGTATATGAAATTATATATTCACTTTTATTGTCTGCATCTCCCACTAAAATGTAATCTCCATCGAGGTAGAGAATTTTCTTTGTGCCCCACGTCATAATAGTGTCAAACAAATAGGAGATATCCAATAAATATTTGTTGAATGATTAAATGTGGATAAATGAATAAATATAAGAGCTGCATCTAATCTCTCATCCTAAATTACACTTGTCAGTAGTTTCTAAAAAGTCTCTGCCTACTTTCCTTCATTCCCAGTGTTCTACTGGCTAGAAAGTCTCTCTCACTCATTTATCTGATGCTAGATATCACAGCTACTGTCCACATGTCTGGAACTCTTCCTCTTGTGTTAGATTCCCTCTGATCCTGCTGGGAGTGTCAGGTCCTTTTACAATCTAACTGTAAATGATTGCCTCACCTCTACAAAAAGTCTACTCCATTATCTAAAGATATATTCATTCTATAAAATTATTTCAGACTCCCCCTTCTCCTAGGTATCTAAAACCTTTCTATACCACAACCTAATGAAACTATATCCTCCCTCTGAAACACGTGCAAATTTATAGAGCCTCATACTTTAGTATATCATGAATGTAATTTCAAAAATGACCAAGTGCTATTCCAAGGTACCTTCCTTTTGGATCAGTTTTTTATTTTTTTAACTTTTCTATGAAGTAATTTTCTTATTGAACTATTCCTCATTTAGTCACTTTGGGAAAGCCTCCAAAGCATAAATTTAGCTCATTAACATACAGAATTGCACTTTTATAAATTTACTACAGACTTCACACTCTACAAATACCTTCATCCTCAAGTTCATACTTGAAAGTGTCCTAGAGCAAGTATGGCCTATATTTCAAAGATAGACTAAAACTCTTACAGATTTTGCTATAATTTTATAAAAGCAAGATATCATTTATAAAAATATTTTCTCAGTGTCTGGGATTTATATTTTCGTGCATTTCAATTTTGACTATTATAGACACTCATGTTTAACTGGTGTTATAAATGTTCATGCTTGTAACAGGGATTTCTTTTAAAGTACTTTCATCAAAATTAAATCTGAGGCACTTTTATAACAAACAACATAATAGTAGGACATTTTGTTCATGCTTGATTAGTTAACACAAGTGCAGAGAAACCTCAAAGGATACCTTCCCCTACAACCCTGTTGAGCATTTCCCTCATTCTGTTTACATGAAATCCCTTCCAAAAACAGCTTATGGAGAAGTTGAGTTTTGATTAATTACATAGAAAAAGTTATTTATTTTTTCTTACTACTGTTTTAAATATAATAATGCCACAGATAAGCAAATTCTCACTCTTTGAGGATGCCAAAGTGACACCTAAATTGTAAAACACACACACATGACTCATATCAAGTTTGACAGTCATTAAGGATACTTTAAAAATATTTGTGGTATGTCTGGGTTAGGAGAATATTACTATTATTTTCTTTCAGACACCATCCCCCAAATCTGGGAAACATTTTCTATTAAACAATGTGGTTCTTTTCCTGCTGGAAACGCTTTAACAATAAAATAACTAAGATGATTTAAAATCAATTACAGACAAATAGCATTAATTAATGTTAATTATGAGAATTGTTCATGATTTATTTTAACTCATAGCTAAACCCCTAAAATTAACAATGGTTCTATGTTGGGAGCTATCATGATCTGCACTGCTTTCCTCTGATGTGGATCACTCTAATGATGTAAACTTTTCTTCTAGAACTCTTTAGAAAGGCTTTCCTCATAGATACCACTCCTCCAGTACAGCTGTATCCATTTTTCTTATCCATTATTTTTTCTCACACACTCCAAAATGTTATCAATAGGCCCCCACTGACTTGGTCTCAGTTTTGCAGCCCTTAGGGTAGAAAATTCACAGTATGAGAAGATTTCAGGATAAGACAGATCTTGGCTTGAATGTTGGTCCTGTTAAATTATGTTGATCAAATAATTTAACCCAGAGCTATGTTTTCTCATCACTACGTGTTTGTAATGAGCAACGAATAAAGAAAATGTATAATCATGTGGCATACAGGAAGTAGCTGATAAATGTTATCTCATTATTTATTATGACCTTATTTGCAAGTTCACACTCATTATCACCTCAGTAGTGGTTAAGGTACAAATGCTCATGAAATATTATTTATAACTCTTGCCTTTATAATTGAATATTTCTTGACATTGTCTGGAGAAAATATTGATTGACATTAACGCCATGATTGGAGTAACCTCTAAAATAGTGCTTATATCTGAAGTAAGTTTACCCCAGAAACACAAATCTCTTGAGAATGAGATTTGCGTGCAGGTCAATTAATGGGGAGTTTTCTCTGGGGCAGTACCTATAATCATGTGAGAAGCTGCACTGGTGGAAAGAAATGGTAAATTGTGATGCATTTGAGAGACGTAGTTTTAACAGAGGCCTTGGCTGATCCTGTGAGGGACTGTGGAGCAGGGATGGACCTTCAGAATTGTTCTCAGTCATGAAAAGGGAGCCAGGCATTTGTAGCCCAATACAGATCAGTCATTGGGTGCAAGCTATGCTCAGGGAGGGAACATGGTGTTGGGCGAGGCAGCTCCCTTCAGATCAGTTCCTGGAGAGGGACTCAGCTGTGAGCTGTCGATAGTCAACATACCTGGTAGCTGGAGGAATGAGTGCCTGGGTTCTGAATGGGGGATTTAGGTGTTGTGCCAGAGAATCTACTGCATGTGCCAAATTGTTACATTTCATAGATTCACATATTTTTAAATACAGAGCATAAGTTTGCAAATGTTTTCTTGAACCAAGTAAGAATGTTAAGAGACACACACACATACTCACTCAACAAGTACAGGCTGTTTAAAAATAGTTGCAAAAAAGAAAAGCATTTTAACATACAAAATGTAGAAGAAAATCAAGAAGAAAGCATAATCATTAAATTGAAACTTACTATATATATGTGTGTATAAATGATATAAATATAATCTCTCTCTATCTATATTTCTCATATTCCTTCAGAATTGTAATTAAGGAGGAAAAAATAAACCACTATTAACCTCAACATTAGTATCCTTCCAATATTCCTTAGGAGTGAGTTGGATAGTTTTTTCAAAAGGACTCACCCTTGTCCTACAGTAATGATCAGATCAGGCTTATGATTCCTCATTATACATTTTTCAAATATGCAAAAAGTCAACCAAGTCAAAGAGTTCTATGCATATGGCTTTTGAAAAGAAACCTTAATAATTTCAGTTCATCCACATAAGATTTTATCAGCAATAGTACTTTCTTTATGATACCAACAATTCCATGACATCTTCAATTCACATATAATAGAGAAGGTTATTTGAACTTATTTATTTAAACTTCTTAATTTTTTTCACTTGAGGGCATATTTAAACATATTGATATTTTTTCATGACATTAATATTTATATCTTTTATATCAACACTCTTGAATCTCTATCTACGACATATTTTTAAAAGATAGATGGATGAATTTCAGATGTGTGGCTGCCTGTAGGTCTCTATTTATAGAATCAAAGGGGTCACTGCTTATCTTGTCCGGCACATTGCTGAGCTAAGGTAAGTAGGCACTTCCTTTGAAGTTAGTGGAATCTCAGCTCTTAGATATTCTTTTTTATGGCATAGAGTAAAATAAAAATAAATTTACTATCAAGAATATCTTTGTAGACTATATTCATAAATCATATTTTTATAGTGTTTCTTGAAACCAGTAATTGATTTTGCCTAGCTAGGGAAAATGCAATCTAAGTATAAACAGATAAAGTCTTTCATTTTATTAGAGAGAATTAGCATCTTATTTTTGATATGTGAAGAACCAGTCAACTTTCATCCCAGTTTGAAGTTAGTCTGAATTATTCCAGGCAATCATCTTGAAGTTTTATGCGTTATGTTATTAGTTTAAAAACTATATTGTAAAAAGGTATTGTTATCTATCACACAATAAAAAATTTGAGAATCTAAGTGGTTAAGTTTCTTGTTCTAAGTAAATATTAGACCAACCTAACTTAGGCAAATTTGTTTGTCTGGGGTCTAATGGTCCCGACTTCTTCTAACCAATTATAATTAAAAGGATACAATGAGATTAAGAAATACATTCTCATGAATAAACTTACATGGAAGTACATCTGCTCTTTATTCTTGCATGTTCCTGGCCTTTGAACCTGAGGAAAAAGCAAGTATTTACTCTTTTTAGTAACTGCTTCTCATATATTAATTATAATGTTTCTAATATATCAATATGTTTTTTTATCTATGCCCACACATATAATACATACACACACACACACACACAACACACAAAATACATATATGGGAAGTCAGTTTGAAGCAGACTAAATTTTAATAAATACAAATATAAAACTTGGATTTTTAAAATCCTTGTTATTCTAACTATGATTTGTGTAAATTGAGCAAATTATCTAATATTTCTAAATCTCAATTTCAGATCTTTGAAATGGAGATAATCAAGACAAGATTGTTCTGAGAAATATGATAATATTTATTCACCATTTTGTATTTAGTAATCAATAAATTCTAGCCATTAGTAAAATTATATACTGAAAAGTCATTTATAATTTGAAGAAGTTTAAATAGCTTCACTTTTTGTCTCAGTTTAGTTAGTAAAAGGGAAATTTAAGTTATAACCACAAAAAAGTGACAAAGACTTGTAAGAAACACAATTCTCTCTTTTGCATGTCTTTATGTAGAAATAGTCATTTTTACAGCTTTAATGAACTTAAATATTTTAGAAACAGTTTTGATTAAGTATTTTCTCCAATTGCCAAATCACTTTTATAACATTGCAGAGAGTCTCTCAACTTGATTAGAAAAACATCAGAGAACTATTTAAAATATAACATTGGATTCATTATGCTAGCAGGTTGTAAGCTGCATTGTAAATTAGATTTAAGAAGATTCAACTTGCCAATCTGAAAAACATTTTCCTGTAAAAATCCTTACTAGAAAATATATATTCTTTATATCTTAATAGAATATTTGCATACTCTTATTTTTAAAGAAAACATTATGTTTTCTAAAACTTAACAGAACACTAAATTATTCCTATCAAAATTCAGAGAGGCACTGGTAACAATGCTATTCAGATGTTGAATAGGACCCTTTGTAATGAGTTCAATTATTTTTCGATTCCTTTTTCTCTTTGTTTTGCTTAATGCTCAACAATACATAAATTGAACTTTCACTGAGTAGATGTTATGTTCCAGGAACCATGAAAACTATATACAAATGGAGTAGTAGAGTAAGGAAACAGAGACATGTGATGATACCATCAGAATCATTTCTAAAACATAAGAATAATTCCTAAAATGTGTACAGGATGAATTAGTTGAACTCAGTCTTAAAGTCTAAAAGTTTTGAATAAGATACAAATTGAAAGCAGAAAGGGAAGCAAAAGCATAGACACCATGGAAGGAAACACATGACGTGTTTATGGAATGACAACAATTTTGGAAGGGCTAGACAAGAGGTAGAGATGTATTTTCCTTGAGCTAAAAAACCTTGTGATTCAGGGATACTCACTGGCACAGGCTCCTTCTAAGAACCTGGGAAATACTACAACATATTCATGTAGTCATATATTTTTTAAAAATTACAAAATTGATATACTTTGAATGTAACTAGTTATGACCACTGTCTCTCTTGACTATGATTTCTCCTCTGTGACAGTTTTTCTCATGCCAGGTGGCACTGGAGGGGGCTATTGCCATTGTTATTTGACTAATGGGAACTAGAGTAAGAGTTTATGCTGTTTGTATGTTCATGAGATTTAAAATCCCTTCTGCATGTGTTGTTATTGCCAGTCATTTTGGTGTAGGCATAGCTTCCAAGGGTCCTTACTGCCCAATGTATAGACACACCTTGAGTTGTAATATGAAAATAAGACATAGGTGTTAGGTTACCTTCTGGATTTTGTGATGATTCTTTTATTTGTAAGATTTTTTAAAACTTTAAAAATTTTATGTGCTTCAACTATGCACTCTAAGTAAATATGCACTTTAATACCTGCTGGAAATCTTATATTCTTTTCTCAAAAAGCCTCCCCCTTCCTTCTCCCCATAGCTGTTTAAGCTTCAGGTGCCACAAAATGTATATCTTTTCCTTACCATTGGTTTCACAGAGGATGAGATATGAACCATGGGAATGAGGTGAGGATGGAGAGGTGTGTAGAAGTAGAACACTACCACAAAAAAGAAAAAAAAAAAAGAGTTGTTCCTATTTATAGCCTAGGAATTGTTATAGCTTAAGTAAAGGATAAGATATCTTCCATTCCACTTTCACCATCCTGGGCTAGTTTTTTTCTTAATATGCCCAAACGCTGGAAATTTGCTAAAATATGTATTATTCATTGTATACTGTGACCGATATATATTTTTCTTAAACAATTGTGTATTCGGTGAGTAGAAGCTGTGAATACTACCATTTTTAATAAAAATTACAGGAGCTCTCTTATTTAAAAGTATTATCAGGCTGAACCTGATAAAAATCAATTGTCCATCTATAACAAATAAGCTTAGAATAAATGTCTTAGATGATTTTGTGCATATATAATAACCTTAGATAATTTTGTGCATATATAATAACCTTAGATAATTTTGTGCATATATAATAACCTCAATTGTCAAATCCATCATTTAATAGACAAATCCTGGCTTTTGTTATCATTTGGTAGCATCTCTTTCATGAATTCTTAAATTTTAATATAGTTTATATAATTTTAAATAACTGAGGTGTGTGTGTGGGGGGGGCAAGATTTCTCCATCTGTTTAAAAATAAGGAAGAATTTCAGTGTGGCACCTCAGGATGCCAACTTCAAAGAAATGTTTTGTTTAATAAAACTCCAACATGCACCTTCATTCTACAAGAGCACTCTGTAAGTAAAATTAATTGTTACTCTTGCTTTCTTCTTGGCAAATTACCTTCACTATTTTGCTTCATCCCTTCTTGAACTAAGTTCCTGCAGGATCTGCCCTAAATATTGTTAAAGAAATCAGAAGGATTTTACACTATGAATGTCATCATGGTTGAATTAATTCTATAATAAAAATGTCATTATTCTCAATTATTTTCTTTAAATTGGTGACTAATTGCTTTGATGCTATGTGGACTTTGCCTAAATGGACTATCAATGAGTATCTGGCTGATCAGTATACATGACCTGAAGTGTCATCCTCTCTTGAAATGCACAGGGGAGTGGAAGTTTTGCTTATTTTGCTCCTGGCTAACATATAATACAAGCTGAGCAGACCATTTTTATTGATAGGGAAATTTTTCCAAAATTTAATTATCAGCATAGAGTGGGTGCCTTGTTTCTGGGTTTTTACCAACTGTGGAAGACAAACCTATAAACATATGACTCAAATAAAATGTGACAAATGTCATAATAGTGGAAGGTATACATGCTAAATGAAAGCTTACAGAATGGAATGTCTCCCTGAACTGGGGCTACAATGAAACTAAGGTGGTCTCTAGGAATGGATAACTTTTATCAGATAAAGAATGTGGGAGAGAACATTATAGATTTATGGAGCACATAAAGTGTTGTGACTCGGGAAGTTCTAAATTTGGAAACAATCATTGGTGTGCTTAAATAGAGAGATGGTATGGAGAGTAAAGATTGGAGGCAGGTGAGTAGAAGGGCTGGAAAACTGTTTAAATTATAAAGAGCCTTAAAGTCATACTAAAGATTATCTTTTTTCTGAATGTAATGAGAAGCCATTAAAAAAATTAAAACACAGAAGTTAAATAATGGTACGCATGTTTGACAAAATTCATGGGTGACAATGAGGATTATACATTGAAGAAAGGAAACTGGAGCTACAGAAACTAGTTCTGAGACTATTTCTGTAGTCCACAGAGATAAAGATAAGGGTCTGTCCTAAGGCAGTGACAGTGGAAAGAGAAAAAGAGATATACAGTGTTCTAACTGATCATCTAATCTTAAACTTTTACTTTCTTTAACCTAAACCGCAGATACCAGATTAATATTTTCCAAGCAGAAGTTGAATCTTGTCATAGCCATGTACAAAACATTCAATGATTTTAATTGAATTCAATTCAATTACTTGTTCAGTTACTTATCAGGTTAAATCTTTGTCTTCATAACAAAACTTACACCCTACCTTTTTACAGTATTTTATTTTTGACTTTTTTGTTTCTTTCTTCCACAATCAGAAATCTAGTCAAACTAGTCCTCTTTCTGTACTCTAAAAATGTGTTCACATAAAATTCAGCAAATTATTTGGCTTCAGTTGCCTCATGTTCACAGAGAAAGTAACAGATCTATTTATAGGACTTTTATGAAGATTAAATTAGACACTTATTTAACATAGAATTCTGTTTTAAAAAGGATGAAAGAAATTTAGCAATTTAGATTATTATTTCTATTTCACGTTTCTGTGACTTTGCTCATGCTCTGCTCTGTATGTAAAATATGTAACTGTCTCTGTCAAAATCTGATCTTTCCTTCAAGGCCAGGATCCATCTTCATCTGTACCTTCTCCCTCTGTTACCCAAGAGCCTGTTGCTTTATGTTTTACTTGTTCCTGAGTTATCATTGCATTCTGCTTTGTATTTAATTATGTTTTTATTTGCTCTCATCTATCTGACATTTCCTTGAATGAAGAAGTCATGTTTTGCTTGTAATGGAAGGCAGCATGATTTGGATCATAAATATATTCAATTAATTTTAAAGGCCTCGTGAGAGATTAGAGTACCATTCACTTACATCATGAGGCTACTCATCTAATAGGATCCAAAAGAAGTTCTTTATGAGATCTTGAAGTGGGCACTACTAAAACCTAAATGGTTTTATTCTATTTTCTAGGTGACTATAGCAGGACTAATTAATGCTTATTTTGAATTTAAATTGAGTTTACTATATGCTAAGGCCATGTGCAACTTGGGATGTCAGGAATGAGTCGAAGGTCTACTAATCATCAATTTTGATTGAGTTTATTTTCTGGTAAACTGTGTGTAAGAACACATTTTTTAAGCTGTGAAGAAAAGCACACTGTTCTGTTGAAGGAGGAACATGAAATGTCTGAGTCTATAGTAAGGTTAGTGTGATGAGGTTGCATGACTGGGATGCCGATGAAGCATAAGAGAAAGAAGAAATAAGGATCAGGATGTGGCATGATTGACAGTGAAAACATTTTACATATACAGGGGTAGTATAGGTGGAAATTCAGAAGTCAGGGCAGTGAATCATGCTGCACCCCACTGGCTCATTAAAGGAAGACTTCTGCTGGAGAAGTGGATAGAATGCCTGAGGCAAACAATTCCACGGATAAAAACTAAAAGTACTAATGACTCCAACACCATACTGGGGCAAAGAAGTATCTGAAATAGAATCTACACAGGGCCTGTATTAGTTTCCTAGGGCTGTTGTAATAAAGTAGTACTAATTGGGTGATTTAAAACCATGGAAATTTATCACACACTTCAGGAGGCCAGAAGTCCAAAATTAAGCTGTTGATAGGGCTATGCTCCCTCTAAGGCCATTAGAGATCTTTCCTTGCCTCTCCAGCTTCTGGTTGCCCCAGTGTTCTTTGGCTTGTAGGTGCATCACTCAATTTCTGCCTCCACATTCACAGGGCATTCTTCCAGTGTGTCTGTCTTCACATCATCTTCCCTCTTCTTACACCAGTCATGTTGAAGTAAGGAGCCACCCTAGCTCAGTATAACCTCATCTTAACTAATTACATCTGCAGTGACCCTATTTCCAAATAACAACACATCCTGAGGTATTAGGGGTTAAAACAACATATCTTTTGAGGATCACGATTCAAGCCATAACAGGGTCCACTCACATAATTCAATCCACAAAGAACTACCTGCTTTTTATTAAATATTCTGACTTCTTTCCTCATATGTTATTCCTTAATAATTCCATGAGACTCTTTCTCTATTCAAGACCTCCCTGTGATGGGAGCCCACAGGTATTCACACATCTGGATCTGTTTTGGGGAAAGTGAATCCCTCTGTTTGATATGGAGATTGGCCTAATAGCCTAATGGTTTTCTTTTTTCAGAAACTTGAATGCCCATGGAAGGAGATAAAAGATTAGAAAGTTGTTTTTTTTTTTTTTAAGACTAGGTATCAGAAATGAGAAAATCAACATAATTCAATTATCACCAGTTTAACAGCATTTCAAAACACTGAAATTCCAGATCATTATCTAAGGCATTTAAATTAGTACATATGAACCTACAACAATAATTTTTGGCTAATAAAATTTTGGCAAGGGAATTTCCAACTCTTTAAAGCCTACCTTAAAATAGCCATATCATAGTAAATTGGCTAAGTGGATTAATGATTGCTAAATGACTATTGCTTAGGAATTAAATATTTGTTTTTAAAGCCTGAGGAGAAGAGATGATTATTGTAATTAATTCACGTTCAATTACATCCTGTTAATGAGGATCTCACTGTCTAATCAATACCATTTCATGACTTACATATTCTAGAGGGTTGAAGGGAAGCCCACTGGAGAGGCAACGATTGCGATCACTTGAACCATGGTTTAAAGATGTAAATGCTGGACTTTCTAATCTCAATAAAGAATTAAAGATGCATCCATTGAAGCCATTATCTATGACATTTTGTTTTGACTTGGCCTCTGATAGACCCTATTTTACACCTTGTTAGCTAATGCAACATTCCACTGAATCTATCAAGTTACCCCTCAGAAAACTCCAACATGAAAAGAAGCTACTGACTTTGTAGAAATATAACCTGGAAGGTTGCAGAGATAAACAAGAAGCAGGGTACTGCTGTGAAATAATTATGAATCTTGCTTTCAGGAAAATGACATCATTAAAAAAACAGCAGTATAAAAATTTAATTTTTACTTACTATATGTATAAGGAGAATGTTTTAGTATGAAAATATAGTCAACTATTCATTTATTGTTCTCCCTGTCTTTCTAACATATAAAACAGTTGATACATGGTGGAGACTCAAAAAAGTTTGTTAACTGAATTCAATATCAATCAAAAGGACTGTTTTAACTCTGAGTGCAACAATAACTAGAAATTTGAAAACATATTTTTTTCTAAGATCATTAAATAAAATTAGTTTCTGAGGTTTTTGTTGACTGCTTACTTTCATTAAAAATACTGCAATTACATGAAGGAGAGACTACTACCAAGGTAAAAGAGTGGAAAATTTCTGCCTGTTATTGAATAAGTTAATCAGATTTTACTCTTCTCCACAGAACACTTTTTGATAACAATTAACATCTGATGGGAAATAAATACAAATTCATAAGACATTTTATCAAAATATGTAATATAAAAAAGTTTATAAAAGCCCTTGTGGGAAATCAATAAAGTATCAGTATATTAAATTTCATTTAGAGTAAAACATTAAACTATGATTATTGAGAACATGTAAATATTTTACTTTCAAAGAAAGAAACAAAAAGACAAGGGGCATTCTTAAAAACAGTTAAAAGATAAAAAGAAACAATTTCAGAAGTTAATATTCAGTTTTAGCAGGGGGTAAAAAACAGCAACATAATTCTAAACAAATGTCTATTCTGAATAAAAGTTGTACATTACAGATATAGTTTTCTATATTGTCTGCCACTACTAAATTTAACTTCTAAGTTATATAATACTTAATATAACTAAAGTCAGTTTTCAATGGAAAATGCATTTGTTTCTGTCATTAAAGTTCAAATAAAACTATCTTACAGCAATCTAAGTTTACTTATAAGTGTGTAATTATCTAATTTTAATACAGTTTGGAAATATTATCTATAACTAAACTGTTACAGGAAAGCAGAAGAAATATAACATTAAAGCTTTGTGATTTTTACTCCAATACCCCTTTGATGTTCTAGCCAGAATCAACCTTGCCAATATTTGCACGATGATTAAGTTACTGGGAACAAACAATCTACTGGCTGGCAGAAAGACCTCTGAACCTTTTTAAAACCAGGAAAAAAGAAAGTATTATAGGACTTATAAAACAAGTCCCTGTGTTCTCATCCCAACCCCACTCTCACATCATTTAGAATATTCAGTTCGTTTTCATTAAAAATATGTTGAATACAGGAATGAATCAGACAAAATGCTCTTCAGCTTGTCTCAATTCAACTACTAATTATTAATCTTTAAAATGTCAAAAAATTGTTATATGTTATAAAATGGATGAAACAGATAAAATTAAAGATAATATAAGGTAATATTAAATAATCACTCCCATTTAGCCACAGTCTGACATGGCTTTGCCAAAACAAGGAATTCTATTATGCATTGTGAGAGAAGGGCACCAGAGGTCCCTAGACTTGAAATATATTGCTATGAGTTTACCTGAGATTACTCCTTGATTAAAGCAGAATACCTTTGTTGATAAGAAATCATGAGAAAGCAATGCCAAGCCTGGAAAATGTTCCCATTCTCATTGTTTTATATAACATGTCCTCTATCTTCCAATACTGTTCTGTAAAATCCAAGGGCATATATAATATTAATTTAAATTTTAATAAAAGAGTAATTTCAATTTAAACCAATAAAAACTAAACAACACCAGGTCCCTCCAAATGCCCACATCATCAAATACATTTCGAAGGCCACAAATGATGAGGATTTATTGCTTATATTACAGGAAAAATATGAATAGCTCTCTGCATATAGCTAATAATATATTCATATATTCCTAATATGTAAGGTAAATCTATTTTTTTAGCTCACATACACAATGATATTTTGTTATTTATAAATGGATTTATTTAACACTGTATTGTCTGATTAATAGGTAGGGAAAACTGTTGAATGCAATATATGAAAAACAAAACAAAGAGACCTTGCCCTAAGGATCTTCTAGTCTAATAATTCTGACCTAATGATTGTTTTATATTCAGATTATTACAATATTTGAGGATTAATCATATCTTTATTATGGCATTAAAAAAAGAGGAACATTGATGTTACTGGTAGAGAAACTAAAAGGGGGGAAATATTGTGGTGTTTTTATAAACCTGACCATTTCCATATTTTCAGAGGAGAAGCTTGAGCTCTTTCCACTACATTAAAATTTCATGCATGTCTAAGTTAAACAATATATAATATATATTTAGCACAATATGAAAGAAACAAAAATAAAGAAAAATATTAAAAGCAGCAAAATAACAGATTATCTTCAAAGCAAACAGCATGATTTAAAGCTGACTTCCCAAATTAGCAAGGTTGCAGGATATAAGGTTGCTAGCCAAAAAGGGGAAACAATCCAAATATTCATTGAACAGAGAATGAATAAGCAAAATATACTATATCCGTACAATAGAATGCAAGTCATCATTTAAAAATAATGAGCTAAATAAATTGGTATGGAGTATAATATATAAATTAATGTGTTATTAATGTGTTATTAATGAGTATAATATATAAATTAATGTGTACAACACAAAATAATGTGTTGTACACCTGAAACTAATATAATATTGTAGATCAACTACACTTCAATAAAAAAATTTAATTTAAATTAAAAATAAAAAGAATGAGCTAGTGATATATAAAACAACAGGGATGAACCTCAAAATAATTATGCTGAAAGAAATAATGCAGACCAAAAGATTATGTATAGTATAGTTTCTTTTGCATATATTGGGTGGGCCAAAAAGTTCATTTGGGTTGTTCCATAACAGCTTATGAAAAACCTGAATGAACTTTTTGGCCAACTCAATATTTCTGGAAAGTGCAAACCAATATATAGCGACAAGAGGTAGACCGGTTGTTGTTGCCTTGGAATGAGTGGGGTGTAGAGGGGCAGGTGGAATAACTGAGAAAACTTGGTCTAATGAATTTGTTCACTATCTTGATTGTAACAATTCCCTGAATGTATACACATGCCAAATATATCAAAGTCTACCGTTTATTATATGTCATTTGTATTTCAATTATACCATAGTAAAGATGTTTTAAAAAAGAGGTTGAGATCATTCCCAAATATTTTCAGCTCTTAGGGGGAAAAAAAAGTGAAAGTGAATGAATTTGATTTTGTTCTAATGGAGGAAACATAAATGCAAACAGGTGAGTGAATTGTTGTCAGCTTGGGAAGTGGTATGAGAGCAGTGAACGACACAGTGTGGATCCCAAAGGAAGGAGCAGATACCTCTGCCTTGGAGAATTAAGGAAGGAACCCTTGACTTAGTTTAGGATTAGTTATTATTTTTGTTTTACTTCCTAAAATACCACTCAAATCCTAAAAAGGGCAAATTGAGGATAGAAGACAGAAATAAGAGCCTCAGAATGTTTTGAATTCTTTTCCAGAGGCAACAATTCTTAGTGAGTTGGTCTTGCTCCTGGGGGAAGTTTTTGGAATCTAATGAGGCCAAGAAGGTTTTGTCTTCAGAGTGACTGGGGAAGCCCTTCTGACTTATAGTAGTCAGGACTAGAGTTGCTGGATGTCCTGCAATGCCAGGGCGGTGAAAACAAAAACAAACAGAAAACAAAAACAACAAAGACTTAAGAGTCTATTATTCTATTGTCTATCTATCACTATCAGTCTATCTATCTACCTATGTCTATCTGACTGTTATGTGATCATAGGTAAAGTGCTTTACTTCCTTGTCTTCTAGATTCCTAATTTATAAACTTATCCTACCTTATAGGATCGCTGTGAAAATTAAATAAGATGATGTATAAAGATTTCAGCAAAATGCCAAACACATTGTTCACTAAATTTTAGCAATTATTATCTATCATGGAAAATTAGGTTTATTGAAGGGAAATATAGAAAAGGTAAAAAGATAGGCAGTTCCCACCATGTAACCACCTCTGGCTTAGGAGATGGTATGTCACTCCAGACTCTCAAATAGTCATAGCTTAAAAAAAAAAAAATCATTTCTGTTTTGTTTTTGCTTTTAAAGCACATCTGAGGGGGAATAAACAACCAATGATCATGCAAACAAACAAAAAAGTTATTTCACAAATGGGGATGAATTAGGATTTTTCTATCTTCACAACTGTAACTTAAAGCAAAACCTCTCTAATTCAAATCTTTTGGAACATGGAGAATAAGGTTTGCTAAATATTCTATGTTGACATATGCATGAGTCATTAAGGCAAGAGGGGATTTATTGTTTATATGTAACATTATAAAATTACCAAATACAGTCATTTATATTTGGAAAAATATATCTTATTTTAATTTTTGTGGTATAGAATAATAAGGAAGATTTTGCTAACTTTGAAATGACATTTCTTCATATCAAGAAGCTATATAAAACATAAGATGAATGATTTAAATCTGGCAATAGTATTGAAAAAAAATCCATAAGACAATGAGCACCCTTTATGGAAGTCAAAGCTTTTTATACCATTAATGTAAATTTAGGAGAAAAAAAAAAACCCCACAAATTCTGGTTTGTTTTATGTCGTTAGGTTAGCCTGTCTGCCAGTTGAAACCCAGTAAAATCTAAAGAATACAGTTAAGGGCCTAGATTTCCTAGGAGTTACTAAAAGGCAGTAGCTGTGCTCTTTAATTAGACAGTGTATATCACCATATGGCTCATGAGATTCAATTAATTAATATCTATGGCATGCCATGGGGTTTGTGCCTGATAGGCACTGTATGAATTCAAGTTTTTATGTTTATTTCAAAATGGCTAAATGACACTGCAGAATAAAAAAACTGTGTATACTTTGAAAACAGAGCAAAGGGCTTGGCAGAATGTAGAAATACTTCAAAGAAGAGACTTCTAACTCCACGGTAAAGAGATTCATCCGTGTGTGAAAGGAAAGGGCATAGATAATGGGCATTCTTTCTCTTGAATTTTTCATTTCTAATATGGCAAAATGCATTAATTAATGACTTTTCTTTCAATCAGTTTTTTTTAACAAACATTTACAGTTATCAGACTAAATAAAACACATCCTTTCCAGAAAATGGTCCATTTATTTCAAGTTAATTTTCTAAACAAATTTAATTGCAGTATAGTGACTGCTATACTGTCTTCAAATTGAACTAATGTAAGGATACTGCTCACCATTAGTGAATCATCATGGTTTAGGCATTTAACCAAATGCCAGGGGAATACTTGTCCAACTTAAATATAGATTTAATACTTGATTTGAATTATTGAAGAATTGTTAAGTTTATTTTATTTGACCATAAATTATGTATTCAGAGTATATCTCAACATATGGAGAACTCTGATACGAGTTCTCCATAATGAGTTCCATGTAACTTAGCTTTTTCAAACAGGAAAAATTTTAATTAATTTGTATTTTAAGTATATGCTACAATTGTGTATTTTAATTAAAATGGAAGATAAAAGAAGGAAATAGACTAAAATTACAAGATTAAAAATATAGATAATTCTAGCATGTAGATGTTAGTTATTTGCAGGTTTATTAGAATATACTTCCTACTTTTGTGTATATTTGAAAAATTCCATACTAAAAACTTTAAAAGATCATTGATGGGCTCAAATAAGATAAAGGAGTTTACAATTATGTTATCTTAATACACTACACTAGACTGTATAAAATACTACAATTTTTCTATGCAATATACAGTAATATCTTTGCCTTCTATACCTTAGTTGACTATGATAGTATAATTACTTTCTGCTTTTATTACCAACACTGAGTGATTTGCTAGATAACGTTTAACTAATTTAAGTCCACTTTGACGCCATCTCATTTTTGCCATATGTTCACATAGAAATATTTTTACTAATTATTTTTTCTTCTAAAATTGAATTCTGTCATTATTCTACTAATGAGTGACAATTTTTCCTTGAATGCACGTCATGTCGATTTGAACTATTAGATTTGTGAAGAGAGAAAAAAACGTAGTGAGGAAAATGTGGCCAAAGATAGATGAGAATGAGAGAGACAGAGAGAGAGAGAGGGAGAGAGGCAGGGAGGTAGGGGGAAGAGAGAGAAATGGATACATGTATACATAAACACATAGATATTATCAAAAATCATTTCAGCTAATTTGACAACGTTCTTTGGGCATTACTAAATTTTGACTAGTACTAGTACTATGGAAATTTAAAACATTTTAAAATTTAAGAAAATTATTTTTATATCCTAAGTCCAAATTTGTATTTAATTCTTTGTTATCCCCAGAACATTACATCATGTGCTATAAGTCCCATAAAATATTTATTAAGTCACCAGGGCATATTTTGAGAAAGAAAAAATTAAGAAGAGTTGAGATAGCTACAAATATTTATTTGGGATCCTTAATTTCAAAATGTGATAAAATATGCCTATAAAATATCTCTTAAATATAAAGAAACATTAAAAAATATAAAAATAGATCAGTTAGGCATAAGGGGGAACTCAAATTTTTTGTCAAAATTTAAGAAATAAAAGATCTAATAATTAGGCATATAGTTGAAAAAACATAATAGTCTTTCTATACCAACACCCAAAGAGATAAAGTTTTTACACTTTTATTAACACTTTTCTTTTAAAATGTAAAAAATGTGATAAATTATATTGAAATAATGGAAAATTATTGCCAGGTTTGATATTTAAGAATTTTAACGATTGTTATAATCTTAAAGCATAGGTTATAATCTTTTTTTAATTTTTTTTTCAAGAGGAATAAAAAAGATATTACTTTCTGTTGGTAGAAAGTGAAGTGACTAAATAATTTTTTTGTGTGTGTGTGGTACGCGGGCCTTTTTCTTTGTAGTATGATTCCATATCATAACTTGTAAAACTTTCTTACTGTTCAATCTAAATTTCATTGATGCAAATTAAATATTCTTATTCAAATTTCAATGGAAAATAACAGACCATAATGTACATATTTCTAGAAATATATGAACATGGAACAGAAGCAAATGGGAGCATTTAGGTACAGCTTGTTGACCTTTTCCCCTCAATAAAAATAACCTGCAAACTGAGAATTATAGTATCTTAAGAAACCATGGCAAGGTGAACGAAGGATATACTAAAGTAAAGATTCTCACACAATAGTGTTGGACGACTTGGATTGCAAACACTTAATCTGCCATTGTCAAGGGAACGTTGGTAAGAATATATATCAACCTGTGTAAAGAAATATTCTAGTCTGTAGGGCTGGTTTACACTTACAATAAACAGTCACTGCACAGGAAACAAAATTAATATAATAATATTTTCACATAGAATGCATATATGTCAGGTTGCCCTTTATTTATTTTATTTCCTGAGTAACTTAATTCAAGAAAGGAGGGGCTTGGTCAGTGCAAATAAACATTTTAGTCTTAAGAGTAGGCATATTTTTATTATACTTGTGACTCTGCAAAGGCATAGATGAAAATCCTGTATATTTAATGCTGTGTTGGAACACACATTTGACTCAAATTAAACATATATTATCAATTTTCAAGAAAAGCAATGTGTCAGTCAGTTTCAGTCTTATCAGATATAGTACTATGAAAAACAAATTCCTATCTCAGTCCTCTATCTTAATATTCTAATAGAAGTATTATTATCTAAATTATCTAGTATAAATTTTAGTAAATTACTTAGAAGCGTCAATGGAAAATTCTCTGTGAGTTTGAGTCAATGGAGTAAAATCATTTCAGAAAATAGAAAATATGTCTTAACACTGTCTATAAACTTCAAATGTAGAATGTAATAAGAAAGAAACCATATTGGTTTTTATTCTTGAAAACAAGTTAGTTTCGATACCAAACATTTTATGAATTAAATAAATAAAACATAAGAGACTATTTGGTAAGTATTTTAAAATAGATTTAGATTCATAATTTTCATTGGAAGAAATCAAAAGAAAATGTGCTGGATACACATGTGACAAAATCAAAGACATATGGCAATGAGCTAGAGAGAGTGAGAGACAGTGAGAAGAAATATTCCTATAAGGGAGGAGATTAGTCATGGGCTTATTTGGGCAGAACATACTGTGTCATTCCCATTGAGAACAGGTATAACATTTGCAGTATACATAGCAACACACACAATTACACACACACGCACATACACACACACACACACACACAATTCTCCTTTACTGTATGCCACATTTGCCAAAGACCTGAACTGTGAATATATTTCTCTTCCCTAATATCAGAAGCCCTAGCTGTATTACCCATAAAATATAGCGGGTATTGTTGATAACATGAAATCCTGGGCTAAGCCAGTTCTATGGATTTGGAAAGTGCTGACATTCTAGTTATTGAGTCACTTTTCAGATAAAAAAGAAAAATAAAAAGGAAAATAGTCCATGTTCTAAAGCAAATTACAAATAGCCTCCAGAAGGCCTCTTAAGTACTTATTTAGAGATACCAATACTTCACCTCAACCCCACTTAAGAAAAATGGTTAAATAAAAAGAGTAAAGGGTCAAGCAAAGAACTCTGAGGAGAAAAAAGAGTCACAAGGAGTCAGATAACAACATGTCAAAGGTATATAAGGAACAACTGTGAAGTAAAATATCAAGTAATACTAAGAGCATAGAATGTTTCTAGAAATAAATGATGTGGTATAAAAATACCTGCCCTGAAAGAGACCTTATTTCCTGGAGCCACAGGGCTGACATGAATGAAAACCAAACCCAGAATCTCATCCTGTCTGTGGTGGAATTACAATGCAAATTGAATTCACAGACTCACAGGGTGTCTACTGCTAAAGTGAGGGCAATGGTTGGAAAAAAAATGAAATCCTGAAAGCTGTAATGGGGACATGTGGAAAAATCCTGATAAAGTTGCAGACATTGAGCCCCTAAATTCTGATAATCCTTTGCCAGTATTTCTAGTAGCCTCTCTAGCCCTAGGATAAGTAGACTCTCCATCCCCAGTGGAGGTAGCTTCCCTGCTCCCCTCAGAGAAGATTAACCCTGCATTGCCTGCAGAAACTATAAAGGCTCCCTGAGGCTGTTGCCTTGCAAGACAATGCTGATTCTTCTCCGGACCCACCCTCACCACTTCTATTTCTGGACCTATAACTCCATTCAAGTCAGAACAGGCCCCTAAAGTTGAGAAACAAAGTATGATCCATGAGGAATTATGCTACACTCCAAAAGAACTACTTGAATTTTCAAGTTTATACGGATAGAAATCTGGGCATATGCTGGGAATGCGTTTATTAGGTATGTGGGATAATGGTGGGAGGAACATAAATATGCATCTGGCTGAATTTATTGATATGGGTCCACTAAGCAGAGATTCTGCATTTGGAAAGGGAGTTAGAAAAGTCTCTAACAGTTTGCTTGATTGGTTAGTTGAAACTTGGATCAAAAGGTGACCCACTGTGAGTGACATGGAAATGCCCAACCTCCCACAATTCAATGTAGATGAAGGGATTCAAAGGCTTATGGAAATTGAAACGGAGTGCATTTGTCATTTAAGACCTACTCATCTAACCTGGGAAGATCCAGAAGAAATACCTTTCACCATGACTGTAAAAATAAGTTTATGAGTGGAACTCCAGCATCACTGAAGAGTTCTGTGATCACTCTTCTTTGTAGGCCAGACCTTACAGTGACAACTGTGGCCACTGAACTGGGAAACCTAGATGCAAGAAGAGTAATTGAATCCCAAGGGGGCAGGGACTAAGTGACTGCACTCAACCATTAAAGACAAGGTGCTTGTGCTTACCACAGTGGACAACAGAATCAAAATATCAATCAGAATAGTCTGACACCCAGAACTATGGTTTTGGCTAGTTGATCATGGTGTTCCTAAAAGTGGAATATATAGAAAGATTACTAACTTCTTACATGATCTATATAAATAGAAATGTTTTAGGTCAAGTGAACATGAGATTTACCTGAATTATCAAAACAGAAATGTCCCCTCAATCAATTCCCAGATTTCAGTTTACAGACCCAGAACCCCTTGAAAGAAGGGGAGGCTGAGTTCCTCTAAGGAAGGATCCTGGTATACAGTCGAAGTTTTTTTATACTGTTACTCCTTCTTACAGTCTTCCCCAAAGTGCTCTATAGCCTTTTACCAGGCTAACTGTGCATTGGGGTAAATAAATTAATCAGACCTTTTAGGGACAACTAGACACTGGCTTTGAACTGACACATTTCAGGAGACCCAAAATGTCCCTGTGGTCCACCAGTCAGAGTAAGGGCTTATGGAGGTCAGGTGATCAATGAGTTTTTACCTCCGGTCAGTCTCACAGTGAGCCCAGTAGGTCACTGAACCCATCCTGGAGTTAATTTTCCCAGTTTGGGAATGAATAATTTGAATAGCTATACTCAGCAACTGGCAGAATCCAAGCATTGCTTGCCTGACCTGTTAAGTAGGACTATTATAATGGGAAGAGGCAATTGGAAGTTACTAGAACTTTCTCTACTGTTCATTTACTAGAAAAATAGTAAATAAAAGGCAATACAACATTCCGAGAGTGATTGCAAAGATTAGTGCCTACCATGAGGGACCTGAAAGATGCAGTGTGCTGATTTTCATCACATCCTCATTCAACTCACCAATTTGACCGGTGCATCTTGCATAAAATGCATCTTGCCTAAAACAGTGGATTATTATAAGCTTACCCAGATGTGGTTATTCTGATTACAGCTCTTGAACTAGATGTGGTTTCATTGCTTGAGCAAATTAACGTATCCCCTGGTACCTGGTATGCAGATCTGGCAAATGCCTTTTTCTCCATCCCTGTCAATAAGGCTCACCAGATACAGTTTGCTTTTGGCTGGCAAAAGAAGCAATATACCTTCACTACTCTACCTCATAGGGATCTTGATTGCTTTTTTCTTCCACAAGGTAACACACTGGTCCATGACATTGATGACAAAATTTGGAGACTTTGGCAAGCCCGTATAGGTGAATCACAATACAGACCCTTATAATTTTGTAGCAAAGCCCTACCATACTCTGTGGATAACTACTCTCCCTTTGAGAAACAGATTTTAGCTTTCTACTGAGCCTTAGTAGAGATTAAATACTGAACCATGGGCCACCAAGTTACTATGCAACCTGAGCTGCTCGTCATGAAGTGGGTGTTATCTGATCCACCAAGCCATAAAGTTGAATGTGTATAGCAGCATTCCATTATCAAATGGAACTGGTATAAATATATACAGGAGATCAAGCCTTAATCTTCACTGTACATGTGCTTAATAACAAAGGGATGAACTATGTGAAGGGAAAAAAAATAGAATTGCAAAGAGAATAGATGAGCCCATGATTATAGTTAGAAAGTTAAACACCCTTTGATCACAAATGCACATATCCAACAGGCAGAAAGTCAGTAAGGACACTTGAACTCACCATCAATCAACTGGATATCATTGCCCTCTGCAGACTACTTCATCCAACAACAGAATACACATTCTTCTCAAGCTAACATGAAACATTCACCAAAATAGAGCACATTCTGGGCCACAGAAAACACCTTAACCAATTAAAAAAAATTGAAATCATACAATGTCTGTTCTCAGATCACAATAGGATTAAACTAGAAATCAATAACAGATAATTAGAAAATCCCAAAGTATATGGAGATCCAACAATATACTTCCAATTAATACATGGGTCAAAGAAGAAATATAAAAAGAAATTTGAAAATATTTTGAACTAAATATTTGAAAACACAAGTTATCAAAATTTGTGGTATACAGAGATAGCAGTGCTTAGAGAGAAATATGTGGCATTGAATGCATATATTAGAAAAGAAGAAAATTCAAAAATTAATAATCCAAAGTTCTACCTTAGGAAACTAAAATAAAGAAGAGGAAGTTAAATGCAAAGCAAGCAGGAGAATAGAAATAATGAATATTATAGCAGATCACAGGAAGTGAAAATAGGAAATCAAGAGAGAAAATCAGTGAAAGCAAAAGCTGTTTCTTTGAAAAGATCAATAAAATCAATAGGCCTCTAGCTAGCAAGCCATGACTCCCTGCATTCCCTTGTCTGTCTCTACAATTATGGGGGCAGCAGTGCCTTGTGTCTTCTCTTCTCTTATGGATCCAGGAAGTGTTTTTGATTTTTCAATATGTTCAGCTGTTTACTTGTTAAAGAGTAAGTGGCGACTTTCAACTTCTTACATGCAGAATCAGAAAACTTGCTCTTTTTCAAAATTGTTTTGGTTATTAGGTGCTTTGCATTTCCATATAAGTTGTAGAATCTGGTGCTAATTTTTTTCAAAAACCCTGCTAGAATTTTCATAGGAATTGTTCTAATCTATAGATCAGTTTTAAGGGAATTACTACCTTTAGTACATTGAGATTTCCAAACCATGAACATGGAATGTCTCTCCACCTATTTAGATCTTCCTTTATTTTCCACATCAAAGTTTTGTAATTTTCTTGCACTTTTTTTTGTTGAATGTTTTCTAAGTGCTATATTCTTTTTGATGCAATTGCAAATGGAATTGTAGTCTTAATTTCATTTTTGTATTGTTCACTGCTTGTGTGTGGAAATACAATTACTTTTGTATATTGATCTTGCATCCTGCAACCTTTCTCTACTTATCCTGTGAACTTGCTGAATTTAAATATCCTTTTAATAAAATCTCTTTTTGCTTAATCAACCAGGATCAGCTTTTTTTCCTGACACTGAAAATATGTTTATGCACATCTATACATCTAGGAATTAAAAAAGAAATATATATATATAAATATATATACACACATAGTAAAAAAAAAATAGAAGATTACACAGCATTTCTTCATAAGAAATCTCTCAGTAAACAAAGAATTGGAGGGATACGCCTTAACTCTATAAATGTCATTTACTAGAAACTCAGAGCTCACTATCACAGTTATTCAGCCTTGTACTACAGTCATTGTCAATGCAACATACGTAAATAAATTAAATATATATAAATATTGGAAATTAAGAAATGAAACTATCATTATTTATAAATAATAACTCTTCCACCTAGATAATCCAAAGACGCAATAAACATAATACTATAATTGGAAAAAGTACACCAAGGAGATTGTACCAAAAAACAACATAAAAACGAGTAAACTTCCTATTTATTTCTCTATAGTAGCAATAATTAATTAGTATTTGGAATAAAAAAAGAACCTATTTACATTGATCAATTTTATAATACACTTAAATGTAAAAATAAGCTTAAGTTAAAAGTGTTATATGAAAAAGACCTGACAGCAACAGTAAGAACTATAAAACTTTACCAAAAGATATATAAAAAGACCCAAATGAATGGAAAATATATACCGTATTTTTGAAAGAAGAGTCATTATTGTCAAGATGAACATTTTTCAAAATAACTTATAATTTCTATACAACACCAATCTAAATTATTATAGGATATAAAAGAATAATGGTTTTCATTGTGCAAATTTCTCCCAGGCAATCCTAGAATCTGTTGTAAATAGGAAATTGCTATTCCAGCTGAAGTGGGAGCTCTTCCAGTAGTGTAAACAGCATGGGAAGACAAAATGAGAAAAAGACTTCTCCTCTTTCTAGATCTGAGGGATACAGGATAACGCACGGTATGAAAACTATGATGTCTGGAAGATCTCACTGTCACTAAATACATCACGGTGATAAACCAGGTGTGTCTGGAAAGGTAGTGGTTTTAATCACATTAGAAAGGTGCTTTATAAGCCCAAGGATTATAAACTGTTTCTGCTTCATAGGTTCAAGGCCAGTATCCCTCTGACTGTGAAAGTTGAAGTAAAGCGGAGATCCAAGAGGGCAGCAAGAAAATGTCCTGGCACTTTTACAAAGGATTCTGTTCTGAAAGAAAAATAGAAGCGAATTCCATGAACTTTAAATAGGATAGAGACTTCACAACACAGAAAATTTGACTGAGGATAAAAGTTTTAGAAGTGTGTGTTGGGGTAGGTGGTGGTAGATGGTAAAATTTAGAGAACTGCATTGACAGATCATATCATTGGAGAAATTCTAAAAGAAACAGGTTATATGAAAAAAATAACTTTAAAAGTTTATGTAATTTAATATTGATTGTGCTGGTTATAAATTAGTTTTGGGAGGCTTTTTTTTGTAGCTATTAGTAACTCTGCTTTAAAGTATATGTTTTGAATATACTTGTTGACAAGTAAACTTGGCTTTGGGATGCTGAGATTTCTGCAAATGAGTGGGGAGATAATAAAATTAATTATTAGTGTTCAGAAAAAACATCATTCTAAATTCTAGCCAGGGGAAATAATTGGACTCAAACTACAAGAAGTTAAATACTCTGGTTTTTTAATGTTCAGGATAATTCATATTTCTCAAATATAGTGATTGCTACTGTCTCAAGATAGTTAAATTACAGTGTTATTATAAATTGAGTGCTTTTAAATCACGATTTTTTGTTTGGTTTTGTTTTCAGGTTCAAACTTATTTTGAGAAAGCCTGGCTGGAATCTTGCTTGCTGGGATAAAATGACGGTGAGTACATGATATAAAAATTGGCAAAGAAAATGTTATGAAAAAAGTTATTCTCTGATGTTCAATATCAAATTTTTTTAAAAAAGGTTTTTCTCCTTGGTGTCATTTTAGAGTTTTGGCTTGAGCCCATAACTTGGGAGCTGAAAAACATGGCCCCAAAAGCTCACACTGTGTAATGAAAAGTGAGTTTTTGCACATAACAGTAATTCCAAATGAAAACTTTCATTAGTAGAGTTTAACAATCAAATTTACAATTCTAAACCAAAATTCAAAGGGTAGTAGATATGAATACACAATAGAATAAGGTAGTTGATATACATGTACATGTTTTATTATTGGCAAACTTGACCTAAAAGGGACCAATTCTTACAAATTCTTACAAAATTCCTGTAAGAATACCTGATTCCATGTCTCAGGCTGGAAAAATTAATTGAAAACTAAACTCTCTTGGAATTGTCAGATACCACAGATAAGTACACAAATAACTGGGATGAGAAGAAGTAGCAGTAAAAAGTAGTAGAAAAAAGACAAAAAGATGATCCACTGTGCAGATTATGACCATTTGGTCTTCAAAAATAAAGTAATGATGGTCAATTAGAATAAACTGATGATATAAAGAGTCATCAATTAATGTTGATGATATAAAGGAAAAAGTAACATCAATTGTGTTACAGAGTATTCTAACACACACATATGAGTCCCTAGTTGTTAATAATAAATGCTATGTATTGATCACCCAAAATTATATGATTTAATATTTCTTATTGATATATAATTTATATTTATAAATACTGCATAAAATTATGATGTCATGATTGGATCATATTTTAAATATGTACACACATATATAACATTTTAAAAAATAAATTTATCTTGAGATATAATGTGTGATACAGATTGGGAGTGAAGAATGTGGAGAATATAAAGGATTTTTCTAAGAGTAGAATAAGACATTTAGACAGGTTTATAAAAGTAGGAGAAATAGTGGGTTTTACTGATAATATTATGAAAAAGGAAGAAATGGTTTTGATTTGTACTAATAGAAATAGATATTCTTAGGTCAGGGAATTCAGGACATTATCTCTCCGAGATTCCCAAAATCCCATAGAAAGCAACCACCAAAACGAAAGGAAGACTTCAGAGTGAATTTTTCTGTAAAAACTAAAAGGGGATGAGTTGAACAAAAAGTCAACATGTATAAGGATTTACCTTTAGTTTTAACTCGAGAGAAATGAAACCAATCTTTCACATTTATTTTATGTAATTCAAATGTTGTTAAAATCTATTTTTATGCATTCTTAATCAAAGTACAGTTCATTTACAATGTTGTGTTAGTTTCAAGTGTACAACATAATGATTCAGTCATATACACACATATATATGTATATATTCTTTCTCAGATTCTTTCCATTGTAGGTTATTACAAGATATTAAGTGTAGGTCCCTGTCCTATACAGTAGGTCCCTGTTGTTTTACCTATTTTATGTATAGTAGTGTGTATATGCTACTCCCAAACTCCTAATTTATCTCCCCCCCCACTCCCTGCTGTCCACTTTGGTAACCATAAGTATGTTTTATATGTCTGTGATTCTATTTCTGTTTTGTAAATAAGTTCATTTGTATCATTATTTTTAGAGTCCACATATAAGTAATATCATATATTTGTCTTTGTCTGATTTACTTCATTTAATATGACAGTCTCTAGTTCTATCCCTGTGGCTGCAAATGGCATTATTTCATGTTTTTTTTATGGCTGAGTGATATTCCATTTTGTGTGTGCGTGTGTGTGTATATATATATACACACACACACACACACACCACATCTTCTTTATCCATTCATCTGTTGATGAATGTTTAAGTTGCTTCCATGTCTTGGCTATTGTAAATAGTGCTGTTATGAACATTGAGATGCATGTGTCTTTCTGAATTAGAGTTTTCTCTGCATGTATGCCTAGGAGTGGATCGCAGGATCATATGGTAGTCTACTTTTAGTTTCTTTAGGAACATCCATACTGTCCTCCATAGTGACTGCATCAATTTACATTCCCACCAACAGTGTAGGAGGATTCCTTTTTCTCCATACCCTCTCCAGCATTTATTATCTTTAGAGTTTTTAATGATGGCCACTCTGACTGGTGTGAGGTGATACCTCACTGTAGTTTTGATTTACTTTCTCTAATAACTAGATATATTGGGCATCTTTTCATGTGTCTGTTTGTCATCTGTATGTCTTCTTTGGAGAAATGTCTACTTAGGTCTTCTACTCATTTTTTGATTGGGTTGTTCGCTTTTTTGATATTAAGCTGTATGAGCTGTTTGTAAACACTGGAAATTAATCCCTTGTTGGTAGCATCCTTTGCAAATATTTTCTACCAGACTGCAGGTTGCTTTTTGTTTTGTTTGTAGTTTCCTTTACTGTGCAAAAGTTTTTAAGTTTAATTAGGCCCCATTTCTTTATTTTTGTTTTTATTTCCATTAATCTAGGAGATGGATCAAAAAAATATTGCTGTGATTTATGTCAATGAGTGCTCTGCCTATGTTTTCCTATAGAAGTTTTATAGTAACTGGTCTTACATTTAGGTCTTTAATTCATTTTGAGTTTATTTTTGTATATGGTGTTAGAGAATGTTCTAACTTCATTCTTTTACATGAGGCAAAAGATCTGTACTCTGAAAACTATAAGACACTGATGAAAGAAATTGAAAACGACATAAACAGATAGAAAGATACACCATGTTCTTGGAATAGAAGAATCAATATTGTTAAAATAACCATACTACCCAAGGCAATCTACAGATTTAATGCAATTCCTATCAAATTACTAATGGCATTTTTTACAGAACTAGAACAAAAAATTTTAGAATTTCTATGGAAACACATAAAAGCCCAAATAGCCAAAACAATCTTTAGAAAAAAGAATGGTGCTGGAGCGACCACACACCCTGACTTCAGACTCTACTATAAAGCCATAGTAATCAAAATAGTATGCTATAGGCACAAAAACATACACACAGATCAATGGAACACGATAAAAGCCCCAGGAATAAACCCCCACACTTATGGTCAATTAATCTATAACAAAGGAGGCAAGAATATAAATGGAGAAAAGACAGTCTCTTCAATAGTGGTGCTGGGAAATCTGGACAACTAAAGTCTATTTTATATTTGTTTTGGATATGATCAATATAGAAAACAAATTCCTGATCCATTTAAATTAATTTTTGTTTAATTTTAGACTATTTTTTAAAATTCTAAAGTTCTTCATTACAATATTTTCAGTGTTTGACATAAGTTGTGTATATCAACTAGTAGCATATATTTACTCCATAAAACTAAAACCTCCAAAAAATAGTTGATTAACAAAATAGAATATATTTTGTCCATCTGTAAGTGCAGACATATGGGTAGTGAAGGCTGTTATGATGGTTACACAGTCCTCTTACTTTCTATAGACCATATAGATTTTATTTTCTGCTGTACTATTCTGGTGCATGGCTTCCATCCTAAAGTAAACTACAGCTCGAGCTCCAATCATCATCTCTGTGTTCTAAGTAAAAGCTTACTTATATGACATAGTTAGCTGCAAGAGTGCCTACAAAGAATGTAGTACTTTAGCTCAACTCATTTTTGTTTCAAAGTCATGATTATGTTATTAAGATTAAAGGGGAGAAGAAAGGGCATCAAGCTTGTTTTTCGATCTGATGTGATTGTATCAGAACACTTAATCTGAATTATTTTCTATGTGTAAAATATATCAGTATTTTAAGAGCTGTTTTTATAAATTTCTTCAAAATTAATTTTGAAGGTATTAGCTTTTTATTTATGGAGAAATCCAGTTAAACTCCTGCTTGTATAATAATAAATGTTTACGAGATGGATGATTCTATTTTAACAGCATAGTTTAAAGAGAAAAATACAAACCGTTAAAAGCAAATTAGTAAGTATGTCAAGATTAAAACAGTGATATGATGCCTTTTAAACTATGTGCGTGTTTTAACCATCAGAGCTCAAATTTGTTGAAAGAAGTTGAGTCCTTTTTTACAAATATCTACACAACTGTAACAACGTTCTTGATTTAAATATGTACTTTTGAAAAAAAAAAAGTTCCATGAAGAAATAAACATAAGTAAAGTGAAAAAAACACTCCTGGGTATATATCCAATGAAAATGAAAACACTAATTCAAAAGATATATGGACCCCAATGTTTATAGCAGTATTTTTTACAGTAGCCAAGACATGGAAGCAACCTGTGATGGAAGCAATCCATCAACATTTCAATGAATAAAGAAGATGTGTGAGATATATATATAAGTAACTCAGCCATTTAAAAAAAAATAAGAAAGAAATTTTGTCACTTGCAGCAGCATGCATGGACCTGGAGGGTATTATGCTTAAGGAAATAAGTCAGAGAGAGAAGACAAATACAGTATGTTATCACTTCTATGTGGAATCTAAAAAGTAAAACAAATGAATGAACATAAGAAAATAGAAACATATTCACAGATAAAGAGAACAAACTAGTGGTTACCATTGTGAGAGGGAAGGGGGGAGAGACAAGATAGAGGTAGGGGTTTAAGAGTAATTTGTAATTATTATGTATAAAATAGATATCACAATATATAATATACAGTACAGGGAATATAGTCAATATTTATAATAACATTGTATGCAGTATAATCTATAAAAATATTGAACTGCTAACGTAGTAAATCTGAAACTAATATAATATTGTAAGTCAACTATACTTCAATTAAAACAATTTATTTGGATTAGTAAAATATTAAAAACCATCCAAATATACCTCAGGACATTAGTTGAGTAAATGAGGCCTTCATTCCTACAACTGCTAGAAACTAAATTTGGTAATAACTCTAATGGAAGAAGAAGACCCTGCACTCCAGAAGAAAATATTTTTTGGCTGATACCTTGGTTATAGGTTTGTAAGACCTTGAGCAGAAGGTCCAGTTGAGCCATGTCCAGACTACTGACCCATCTGTGACATAATTATCTCTTGCTTAAGCCACTAAATTTATGGTGATATGGTATATAAAGATAGAAAACTAATACCAAGAAATGGGCATGGGATGACTTTCTCCATTTTTATGACTTTTGATCTGAGAGAAAGTTTGCAGTCAGTACTATCAGGGGTAGCTGAAATGGACAGGAAAACTTCAGTCTTTCTGGGAGTAAAGTTTTGAAGGGAGAAAGCCAGAGGGCAGAGCAATTTCTATATATAAAATCTAATATTTGACTAACCCCTGAAACATGCATGTCCAGGTCAAACTCCAAGCAGCTTACTAAAAATGAATACAATGTAAGATTAAGAGTTGATCATAATCTCAAATCAGCGTTTGCCATCCCGCCAAGATAAGTGCCTGCTGAAACAAAATATTAACACCCTTCAGAGGACAGTATCAGAATCCAGAGTTGCTACTGAAGTATTCAAAACCTATAGAAAACAATCTAAAATTACTTGACATACAAAAAAAAAAAAAAAGAAAGAAAAAAGAAAATATGACAAATTTTCCTGGGGAAAGAAAACCAAGTCTGAGATGATTCAAATGTTGGAATTGTCCAAAGTAATGTTAAGTGGCTAATACACCACACTAAATAAGGTAAGAAAACATATGCTCAGAATGAATGTAAAGATTGGAAAACAAATCAGAAAGATAGAAATTATAAACAAAAACTAATGGAAAGTTTAGTTCTAAAATGTACAATAATTGAAATAAAATTCACAGGATGAGCTCAAAAGTAGAATGGAGATAACAGAAAAAACAGTGAACTTGAAGATAGATCTAGGCAAATTATCTGTTATGTAGAAAAGGAGCAAAAAGATTTAAAAAAAATTAAACAAATGTGTAAAGACACAAGGGACAATATTCAGAACTCTAAAATTTGTGGAATTTGGAGTCCCAGGAGAAGAGAGAATGGTACAAAACAGTATTTGAATATATTGAATGTATATGACAAATAAATTCCCAAATTTTGTGAAGGGATAATTTACAAATTCAAAAAGCTAAGTGAACTCCAAATGGATAAAATAAAACAGCAACCTACCCATGCATATTACAGTATTATTGCTGGAAAACAAAGACAAAAGGATAATATTGAAAGCAGAGAATGACACATATCAAATAGGAACCAACAATACAAATTACTGCTCATTTATCACCATAAACTATGGTACCCAGAAGACGGTGGATTAATATCTTTAAAGTAAAGAAAAAATAAAATTTCAGCCCAGAATTCTATGCACAGTGATAATATCCTTTGATATGAAGGCAAAATTTGAATGTTTAAACTTTGATAAGATTCTGATTCAAAAACTCTAAAATGTACATTTGTAGAAAATTTGGGATGATTTGAATATAAACTGATATTAAGCACTATTTGTAAATATTATTAATTGTATTAGGCTGTGATAGGGATATTTTAGTTGTATAGGAGGATGTTCATATTCTTTGAAGATGCACACTGAAGTTTTCAAGGTAAAGTGTAATGAGATCTGCAAATATTCTTCAAAGTTTCAGGAAAAAAAACATTATAGAGATCTACATTATAATAATTGTGGAATTTACATGGAGGGATTGATTTCATGGAAATCATTGAATTTATTACCTCTTGATAATTAATTGTTACAGCTACTCTGGAATAAAGAAAGAAAATAGAAATTCCTTCTATTGTTGAACCTATTCTTACCCAGTGATTGAAAAATCCATTTCTATATATATCCTACAGAAATTCTTCTACATGTGCATGAAAATTCAATATTTTTGATCAATTTTTATCAGTACTTACTTCATACTAAACAGAAATGTCCATTACCAATAGAAGGCATAAATACCTTATTGTGTACATTCATACAATGGAATGTTATACAGTAATAATCATTATTGAGCTACAACACTCTCAAATAATGTTAAGCTAGAGTATTCAGATGCGAAAGAATACACAGTATAATTTAATTTATATATAACTTCAAAAGCAGATTTAACTAAACAATTTTAATAGAAGTAAAGATAGTCATTACCTTTGGGAGGAAAGAAGGAGATAGTGATTGAGAGAGGACATGAAGGGATTTATGGGATCTGGCAATGCTATATTTCTTGAGCTGGCAGTATTTATTCTGATAATTCATTGAATTGTGCATACACGATTAATGCATCTTTCTATATGGGTGTTGTATTTCTTAAAATACAAATCCCTCTCAATCCTATAATATCCTCCTTCCTTCTATTAATATCCAAGTTGAGGGAGAAACAATCCATATTTTCTTTCTGCTTTCTCACCTCCAACTCCCTCCTCCACCAGTTTCTATTTCTACATCTCTCATAACACTTACATCTCAAATGTCTCCATAGATCTCCTAATTATCCTGAGTTATAATGCATTCTAGAATGCTTTGCATGAGCAATGGGGAATGAGCTGAGACTTTTAATCTCAGCCTGTGTGCCTAGTCCATGCAATTAAAACAATAAATTCAGGTTTCACAGTGATTTTTTTAAGTATTTGCTTTGGACCCTGACCCTTGTTTCACGACCCACATGTCTTGTTTTTCTTTCTTTTTTTATTTTTATTGGAGTATAGTCAGGTTCTGCATGAGTCTTCGGCCTCTAAATTCCTGTATATCTCTAGTCCTTCCCCTAGCTACGTGGGTAAGATAGTCTTCATTTTGACCTGGTTCTGTGGATACTTTCAGACCTAGTTAGTTCCCCAGAAATTGTGAAACTCCATCATGGGGGGATATCAGGACTTTAAACCTGACCTGGCTTGCTAAAGTAACTACTCTTCATTAGGTCAGCTACTTCTAGAGAGGTAAAGCATTACAGTCCCAAAGTAAGAAACAAGGGCTTAAGTAAATGACATTACCATTCTTGGGGAAGAAGACCAGCAATACTTTGTGGGAACTGAGATATCTAGCTAGTAAAGAATAGACTCCAACTGTGATGGGCAAGTGGAGTAAGAATTAAGAACAATACTGTTGGAGTTCAGAAGGATTCAATGAATAATAATATCTTTTCTATGCCTGAGCTGGGATCAATTGGGCGTAGACTCAAGAGTCAAACAAACATTAAAAATCAATGCAGTCCCTAGAGTAGAAATCATATCCTAGGAGAAGCAGTCCCAATGGCCTTGCTAATATTTAACCTCTGAAGTATACAGATTTACTGATGCAGATGAACAGTTGCAGGGCTTATGTATAGGAGCAGGTATATTACTCAGCTCTGAAAAACTACGAGTCAGGAAAGGTTTGACAATGACTCTTAACTGAACATGTTCAAGTTCTTCTCCCAAATTCCAAATCAGATCATCAATCTTCCTTTCATTGGGGAAAAGTGAATAAGGGGTGGAAAAGGAGGCCGAGTATTACCAGGTAGATTTCCCAAACATGGAGATCAGGGGAAAAGCCAGATCCCTACTAAGGAAGACTGTGGTTCAAAAATTATACTGGTTAAGCTCTCCATTTGAACTTTTAAGACTTACCACAGAGCTTAATATTTTTGACAATTGTATCCTGTTTGAAGCTGTTTCCTTTCTTGTATTCCCTGAAATCTAAATTTCATGTTTCTTAATCCCCTCTTTGCTCATTCCATCTCTATCTGCTTTTGGACACCACATGTTTTTCTTTCCAAACTTCTAATCCTAAATTCTTCCTCTCTCCTGCCCATCCTCTCATTTCCTTTCTCTCCTCTCCTCTCCACTTCTCCATATGCACTCATTTGATACACTTTATTTTTTATGGCTTTATATATCACCTCCATGTAGATCAATAATTAATTCATCAAACATTCATTTTACCATTACAGTGAACAAATCTGCTAAGTGCTGGGGACACAAAGATATAATTAGGTAAAATATGTTTTCTTTCATGAAGAAAGTTTTAATATAACACTTGATAACTTGAAAGCAAAAATAATAGTAGTTTCATGCAAGTCCTCTGGACCCTGACCTGCCTGAGTATCTAGCCCAGCTCTACCATTTCCAAGCCATGAGGCCTTTGACACATTACTTATGCTTTTTGTGTCCCAAGTCCTTTATTTCTCTATGTGTGTTTGCTTATTCTAAGAGTTCAATAGTTATTTAACATTATTACTTGTACATTGCATTTTAGATTTAAAAGCATTCAATACACCATATATCATTTATTTTTGCTATAATAATCTGAAAAGTTATTTTTTTAATAAAATTGAGGCTTATGGGACTTTTTAAAAAGTTAAGAAAATCATAAAACAGAGTTTTTATTTATTTATTATTTATTTTATTTGATTTATTTTTGGCTGCATTGGGTCTTCGTTGCTGTGCACGGGCTTTCTCTAGTTGCAGCAAGTGGGGGCTGCTCTTCATTGCAGTGCTCAGGCTTCTCATTGCGGTGGCTTCTCTTGTTGCAGAGCACGGGCTCTAGGTGCACGGGATCTAGGCACAAGGGCTTCAGTAGTTGTGGCACGCAGGCTCAGTAGTTGCACTCATGGGCTCTAGAGCACAGGCTCAGTAGTTGTGGCACATGGGCTTAGTTGCTCCGCGGCGTGTGGGATCTTCCCAGACCAGGGCTCGAACCCATGTCCCTTACATTGGCAGGTGGATTCTTAACCACTGTGCCACCAGGGAAGTCGATAAAACAGAGTTTTAATTTTAACCTCTGACTTCTAATTCTCTGTCCAGTTTTTTTCCTCATAGCTACTGCCCTAAATTTATCTTAAGATCTGCTCTCTCTTCTAAGCTCCAATTCCACAACTGTTACCTAGGCATCTCACTGACACTGTAAAATCAACCTCAAAATAAACAGGTTCTAAATGAAATCATGTATCCCATAAATGTTTCTTTTCTTGAATTCCTTACCTTTGGGTGACAGAAACATTTCCTAGACAAGAAATTTCAAAATATCCATATCATTTCCCATCCTTTTCTTCATTATCCCTATAGACATCTCATCTTCTAGAGAGTTTCCATCTCTAGTCTTCCTTCATTATATCTGACTTCCCAATCCTACTGCAACAGTCTTTATCAGAATTTTATTACCTCTAATTAATATTAATTATTAATTAACTGTTTCTGTGTGAAGTATCTGTAAAGACAAATCTGTTCCCCACAGTGCTTGCTGTTAGGCTAACTACTATTCATTGAAATTTAATAATCTGTCCAGCATTGCACTTAGGTGCTTTACATACATTATTTCATTTAATTTTCACATCAATCCCCCAAATATAATTTACCAGTCAGTATTACATATGAGGAAATTGAGGCTAAGTTTCTTCCATTTACACAGTTGGAACTGAAACACAAGCATGCCCAATTCCAAATTTGTGTGTTACCTCTCTGTTTTTTATTTGTTTGTTTTTCCCTTGATCATTTTACTTCCCTGCTCAAAATAACACATAAAGCTCCCATTGCCTTACAAATTACACCCAAACTCATTAGCCTATTATTCTAATGTTACTTGATCTGGTGTCAACTTACCATTCTAACCTCATTTTCTACTTCTTGTATACACATTCAACTCATGACCAAACATTCACTCTAAATCAAAACACTCCACAATGTCCTACTTCCATCCTGGTGTACAAATTAGTCCTATTTAAATGGTCTCCCTCTTTAACTCCAGTTGTTCAACTGATTCATCCTTTTAAGGTCTAGCTAAATATCTCTTCTGTAATGTCTCTTCCATTTTTTTTTTCTTTCTGCAAAAATAAGCAGGTATTTTAAATTACAGAGCAAAGAGCCATAGAGAGATTTGGGATGGTGTGAGATGGGACTTCCTTTTGAATTGTGGGAGAAGCTCAAAGTGAAAGGAAAGATGGGAAAGAAGTGGCAAAAGGGAGGTTTTCTCAGGTAGACCAGTTTTAAAGCAGAATACGTACATGTTTTGGGTTCCCCTAAGGGTCTCCATGACTGTGAACCCCTGGATAACATGTGTATCCCCAGGAGTATGTTGGATACCCAGTTTAAGGACCAATGGATTAGCAAGAGAGCTATCAGCAATGGGGACCAATGGTTTGGAGGGTTTTCTCCCATGACACTTGAGACACCTTGAACTCTTTCAACAGAATGTCATTATTCCTCTGAACTTTCATAGTATTGACAATTTTCTAATTTGTATTCGAGCTTTATTTTCTATTTACTTAGCTTCCTAAAGTAGCGTATGTCTGTCTCTAAGCATCTTTGTACGCCGAAGCCCCTGGAGAGTAATCAAGTACATAAGAGGGACTGCTACCTTGAAATTACTCTTCATTTTGCATGAAAATATGGTAAGATATTATAGTCAGTGGTGGTAAAGCAGAACCTAGTATATACTATTATGCATGAAGTGACAGACACCAAAGTTCAGATAATAGACATAATAAATTAGGCTATGAAGATTGACTTCTCTGACAGAAAAATTTCTTTTAAGTGTCTTAGGAAATTGAGCTAAATGCAGTCAATGCAGCTAAAATGTTTCTAATGACTCCTTGCAAATTCTGCATTTTGCTGTGCTTTATTAGAGATCAGTTATGAACATCTCTTTTTTCTTTTAAAATGTACTTTCACAGATAATTATCTCTGTTAGTGGGCTCTGTATGGTTTACAGAGGGAAAGAAAATCTATAAAACAACAGTACTGAAAATTTAACCATAACTGCTTAGAATGATAATTCTAAATGAAGAATAATAAAGTTTAGAATAAGTCTCTTAAATATTGAATATAAACTACTTACTCTTGCTACCACTTAAAAATTTAGCAATGAACAGAGTTTATTTGGGATAACACATATAATGCTTTAATTATTGAAAAGCATAACTGTCTCCATTACAATCATAATGCATATCTAAAGTTAAAAAGAATTCCTTCACATAATTTAATTTTAGACACATAATGGATTTTTAATTTTCTTATCTGAAAGTATAAACATCTGTTGATTTTTCTTTCACTAAATCGCTCTATATATTTAAACATAAATATATATGGATATTGGAATGAAAGTATAGGAGAGATAAGGGAGGACATATCAGAAGATTCTTTAGAAAATATAAAAAAATTTTTTTAATGTTTCCTTGTCCAAATTCTATTAACTAAGTTTAATGTTTATGATTCAAATATTTAGTTAGTTTAGTTTGTTAGTACAGTTTGGTTAGTTTAAGCTAACTGCCTTATGTCTATACTGCTATAATAAGTTATACTTAGGTTATTTCGTGTTACTCTACTCACTTTGATTGACTCAGAAATTTTTATTAAAAAAATTTTAGTAATAATCATATTATGTATAGTGACATTTTAATATGCCTTATATTTTACAAGATATAAATCATTTTCTTACTTGAGGGGAGTGCTAACGATATAGTAGAGGTATTCGAGATTTTATTTTAAGTCAGTTTACCATAATATAAAATATGCAAGTTCCAAATAAAGAACCAAGAATGTAAAATAAAAGTCCTCTAGGACCTATTATGGTGCATGGTATATTATAGTAAAAAAAAAATCAGATGGACATACAGAAACAAACAAAAACACAAAAAAAGAAAAGCTATGTTTTTGCATGAGTAATTATTTATAAATAATAAGAGTGCTTAATATGTCAGGTTCTCTTTGAAGACTTTACAATAATTAATTCATTTAATCATCTTTTAAAAAAGGCACTCTTATCAAATTAAATGCAGATGTGCCCCAGAGAGGCTGAGTAACTAGCTCAAGATTCCACAGTTGGTGGTATGTAAAGCCTCGAGTCAACCAAGTATTTTCACTCTAAAATCTGTGCCCTTACAAAAGGTTTCACCTCATCTCCCATTCGAGGTTTCAATGGAAGCTTTCTGAGTATGTAAGATGTGAGTTGAAATACAATTTTAATTCAGAATTTCTTATAGAATATCATACTGTGAGCCTACAATACACCCAAACAGGGAAAAAAAAATTCATTCAAGCATCGTTGTATATGTTAACGTTCCTAGATACCAGGATTCTTATAGCAAATGTAAGTTAAGTTCCAACTGACTGAAGAACATCTCTTTAATATTACCTCTATTTATTTCACAGATTCATTTCTGTAAAGGTCCATATTTCTAGATCATAATCTTCAAAACTGTAATTATATAGCTCTAGGTATTTTGTTATTATTAACTATAGAAGTGACATGTTCTTCAAAATATGAACCATGGCTGCTGACTTCTTATCCTCTTATTGTTGGTGATTCAAGTGTATAAACTTGGAGTAAGAAAAGAACTTCCAGGGTAAACAACCCCTTGATAAGTTGTTTCTTTCCACAAGCTTTAATTGGTATAAAAATCTGCACATAATTAATGTATACAATCTGGTGAGTTTAGGCATATGAATACACTTGTGTTATCATCACCACAATCCAGGTTATAAACCTATCCATAAACTCCAAAAGTTTTCTTGTGTCTTTTGTTTATTCTTTTTTTGTTTTAAGAATATGTAACATGAGATCTACCCTCTTAACAGTTTTTAAGCATGCATTACCTTATTGTTAATTATAGGCACTGTGTTGTACCCCAGATTTCCAGAACTTATTTTGTATAACTGTGACTTTATACCAACTGAACAAGTCCCTATATGTCCCTACCCGTATCTCCTGGCAACCATCATTATACTGTCTACTGCACCTCTGACTACTTTAGATGCCTCATAGAAGAGGAATTATGCAGTATTTATTCTTCTGTGGCTGACTGGTTTTACTTAGCATACTGTCTTCCAGGTCTATCTAGGTTGTCACAAATGGTAGGATTTCCTTCTTTTGTAAGACTGATTGATATTACATTGCATGTATATACCACATTTTCTTTATCCATTCAGCTATCAAAGAACATTTGGGTTGTCCCATATTTTGTCTACAGTAAGTCCCCTACATACGTACCTTCAAGTTGTGAACTTTCAAAGATGCGAATGTGCATGCCAGCCCCTGGATGCCAGCTGTTGTACTGTACTACTGTACTTTTCAAGGTACTGTACTGTAAGATTAAAAATGTTTTCTTTATTTTTTGTTTGTTTTTTAAGTACATATTATTTGTGTGAAAAGTATTATAAACCTATTATAGTACAGTACTCTATAGCCGCTTGTGTTAGTTGGGTACCTAGGCTAATTTTGTTGGACTTATGAACAAATTGGATTCATGAACTAGCTCTCTGCACGGAACTCGTTTGTACGTAGGGGACTTACTGTATTAAGCATAATGCTGCAATGAACATGGGAATGCAGATATCTATTTGAGACAGTGATTTTATTTTATTTATTTTTTGATATATACGCAGACAAGTGGAATTGCTGGATCATATGGTAGTTCTATTTCTACTTTTTTGAGCAATCTCCATATTGTTTTCCACCTTGGCAGCACAACTTTATATTTTTACCAACAGTGTACTAGGGTTCCAATTTCCCAAAAACCTCACCAACACCTATTACCTTTTTTTTTTAATAATAGCCATTTAAAAAATGTGAAGTGATAATTTATTGTGGTTTTGATTTGAGACTGGGAAAAAGTTTGTGGTACTAGACTTCAGAGAATTATATGCTGGACAACTCACTTTTAAATTCAGGATAGGAAAACGCATTCTGTTGAGGTAAATTAAGGAACATACTGTTTTTTTGGGTTTTTTACATTTTTCTTGTCAAAAATGATTTTTCATATAAGAATATATTGTGAACATCCTTCCACAGCATACAATCATCATCTTGGAGGTCTTTAAAATCTTTAAGTATTCAAGCCGCTCTTTTTTTTTTTTTAATGGCATTATGTTAGAAAATAATGTAGTTTGTCTCACTTTGCAAGAATTCTTTTTATGCACCTTGAGGACTTGAGATATCACTACCAACTACAAATTGAGTTTCTCTTTTTTTGCGGTACGCGGGCCTCTCACTGTTGTGGCCTCCCGTTGAGCAGCACAGGCTCCAGACGCGCAGGCTCAGCGGCCATGGCTTATGGGCCCAGACGCTCCGCGGCATGTAGGATCCTCCCGGACCGGGGCACGAACCCGTGTCCCCTGCATTGGCAAGCGGACTGTCTACCACTGCACCACCAGGGAAGCCCTACAAATTGAGTTACTCTTAATCACATAACTTTTGGTGTAGAAATTTCACTTTTATAGCAATAGAGACACATGCATTCATGTAAGATATAGGTGTGGTTAAAAACTTTTCACACAACTCCACAGACACTGATGTTTTTTGGTGTAGAAATTTCACTTTTATAGCAATAGAGACACATGCATTCATGTAAGATATAGGTGTGGTTAAAAACTTTTCACACAACTCCACAGACACCGATGTTTTTTGGTCCTATTAACAGAAGTAGACCACTGGAAGGGAGAAGGTGATGACACTTCAGCTCCCTCAGGTAAACACTGATTTCATCCTCCCACCAATCTTATCATTGGAGAGATTAACTCACTTGCTCAAGGTCACTCAGTTGACAAGTGGTGGAGTGGGGGTAAGTTTGGTCAGCTTGACTTCAGAGGTTATGCCTTACATTCTAAGGAAGTGATTTTCAAGGTGTGTCTCAGCCCCAGGTGCATCAGATCACCTGGAGAACCCCTGCAGACTCACTAGGTGAGACTCTTTGCTGGATATTTTTCACAGAATTAGAACAAAAATATTTTACAATTTGTATGGAAACATAGAAGACCTTGAATAGTCAAAGCAATCTTGTGGAAGAAAAACGGAGCTAGAGGAATCAGGCTCCCTGACTTCAGACTATACTACAAAGCTACAATAATCAAAACTGTACGGTACTGGCACAAAAACAGAAATATAGATCAATGGAACAGGATAGAAAGTCCAGAGATAAACCCAAGCACCTATGGTCACCCAATCTATGACAAAGGAGGCAACAATATACAATGGAGAAAAGACAGTCTCTTTAATAAGTGGTGCTAGGAAAACTGGACAGCTACATGTAAACAAATGAAATTAGAACCCTCCTTAACACCATATACAAAATAAATTCAAAATGGATTAAAGACCTAAATGTAAGATTGAATACTATAAAACTCTTAGAGGAAAACATAGGCAGAACACTCTCTGACATAAATCATAGCAAGATCTTTTTGACCCACCTCCTAGAGTAATGAAAATAAAAACAAAAATAAATAAATGTGATCTAATTAAACTTAAAAGATTTTGCACAGCAAGGGATACCATAAACAAAATGAAAAGACAACCCTCAGAATGGGAGAAAATATTTGCAATATTTGTAAGTGAAACAACTGACAAGGGCTTAATCTCTAAAATATACAAACAGCTCATGAAGCTCAATAGCAAAAAAAGCAAAAACAAAAACAACCAAATCAAAAAATAGGCAGGAGATTTAAATAGACATTTCTTCAAAGAAGACATACAGATAGCCAAAAAGCACATGAAAAGTTCCTCAACATCACTAACTATTAGAGAAATGCAAATCAAAACTACAACGAGGTATCACCTCACACCTTTCAGAATGGCCATCACCAAAAAAAATTTACAGACAATATATGCTGGAGAGGGTGTGGAGAAAAGGGAACCCTCCTACACTGTTGGTGGGAAGTAAATTGGTACAACCACTATAAGAACAGTATGGAGGTTCCTTAAGAAACTAAAAATAGAGCTACCATATGATCCAGCTATCTCACTCCTGGACATATATCCAGAGAAAATCATAATTTAATAAAATACATGCACACAAATGTTCATTGCAGCACTATTTACAATAGCTAGGTCATGAAAGCAACCTGTCTATTGACAGAGGAATGGATAAAGAAGATGTGGTACATATATACTGTGGAATATTACTCAGCCATAAAAAAGGATGAAATAATGCCTTTTACAGCAACATGGATGGACCTAGAAATTGTTATACTGAGTGAAGTCAGAGAAAGACAAATATGATATTGCTTATATGAGGAACATTTTGTTTTACAAGACTTAAAGATGCTTTAAGGAGTACAACACACTGACCGTCCAAAAGATGAAGGTAGAACTCTCTGTTACTTACGGCTGTGAATGACAGAAAGGTGCCTTACAGGGCCGCACAATCTGGGAACATGATAACAGTGAGCTGGAAATATAAGGGGCAGCTTATCCATGGCAAGTGAGGTAGGGTTAGCTAGATTTCAAGGGCTTCCTGCCATTTAGCTAATTTGAATAATTTCTCTGGCTGTCAGCCATAGAGGCTGTCTCCAGTTGTCTGGTACCTGGCCCAGTGGTAACTGGAGATCTTGTATGGTGGCTGGAAGTGTGAGACACTGATAAAAGAAGTGGTTGAGTGTGGACTGTTGTAATTAGCTGCTCAAGGAGAACTTACTAGCCTCAAAACTAGGTCAAGACAGCATTTCCAAAAAAAGCTTTATTACACATATGAAGAAAGACAAGATTGAAGAATGCATCTGACATGTGCCCTGGATGGACAGGGCAAGGGATATAACACACACGCACACAAAATTGCCAAGCTTATAATAACTGACATTATTTCCAGGCACTGTTTTGAGCATTATGCATGTGTTGTTTCAATCTTTGCCATCACATGCTATAATATTTGAAGTTTACAGATGAGGAATCTGAGGCACAGGACCTTAAGTTATATGCTCCAGAACCTAAAGTTCCTATGTTGGAAACAGAGGAGCCAAGACAGTGTTAATCTTAGAGCTCAGGCTCTTAAGTTCTTCTCTCTTAGCCATGCCCACTAAATGCTGATTGTCTTGCTGAGATGGAATTTATTAAAGCTATAAAGATGTAATTATATCCATGCACAGAACGGTGTTATTTCTCCCAGAAATGCTAAGTGACCCAAATGTAAGAAAGAAATTGAGGTTTATAGGGCAAATCACTGCCAGGAAAAGGATATAGATATTGTGAGTTAGGGTGTAAGGGGTCCAAATAAATAACACATGCTTCATAACTCAAGAATGGAGCAAATTGAGAAAAAGGTGCAGGAGTATGAATAATAAAAACAAATTCTCACATTAATTCCTATGAAAGGTGATTACAGAACATGGCTTTCCTTCTGCAACCAACAAAATTGCTAATTCCTCATCCCTGAGTTAGATATACTTACCTGTCACCGGAACAGCTGATTAACTAGTTGCTTGTCTTTCCCTTCAAGGGCAGGCTTCTTTCCATATGACAGAGAGTAGGTAATTATGCAAGATCTATACAAATAGGCTTGCTCCCAAAAGGGAAGCAGCTGAGGTAAGCATGCTCAGTGTTTTCTCTTAAATATATCTCAAAGATTATATTATCTTAAGTTATCTCAAAGATAATTTACTCTCCTTCCCTATTTAAAGATGTGTGAAGAATAGAGAGAGAGCCAGAGATGTTAGTTTAGTAGAAGACAATGCATGGAGACAGAAGGAGTAGAAAGCAGCTGCCTTCCTCATTCTTACCCCCTTGCAATTTTGAGCTCAGGGGAAGTGATTGATCAAGGAGTTTAGCTTATTGGGGAAGAAAGTGAGGTCAGGCTTGGAATACAGATTGAAAGAAAAGGATGAGTTTGAGTGACTAGAAGTTCCTGGGGCTAGGGGAGGGGAGGGTAATAGGGATATATTCTAGTTCACTAGAAGGTAGGAGGTGGTGGTGGAGATAGTTGTGAAAAGTTTTTGTTGTTGTTGTTGTCGTGTGTGTGTGTGTGTTTTGTTTTTTTAAATTGATACTAAGGACATGAGCAGAAAAGGTAAGAAGTCTTCATCTTGAGTGCTAACCCTAGCTGGCTGATATGGTCACTTAAAACAGTATCTTGAGAGAATTGAAAAACCATTTTCAGATTGTGTTTAAAAAAATGCTAACACTGATTTTTGTGGTCATGCACAGCTATGGAAGGAGAAGTAAAGGTTTGTATGCTGAATGTTTGTTATTCAGTGTAAAAGCAGGAGTAAGGTTTGAAGTGAAATATAGATGAATTTTTTTTTTTGGTAAAAAGGGAAATAATCTATGTTCTTTGTTAATGGGTTATTCACTTCAATGAATTTTCTCAAAATTTTTCAAAAGTAGAGTGGAATGGATAATTATAAAACCAAAGACAAAATCCACAATAAATGCATAGAGTAATTTAATAGGTTAAAAAATGGTAATTTTTCCAGAAGGAGAAGACTGGCCAAAAGCCACGAAGAGGCATTAGGACAATGTAGATATTTTCTACTCTTTGCCCCTGAGATAGAATGGACTATTGTCAAAATATTTACTGCCCCTTCCTACTGACCCCTGCTTATTGGAGACTTAAATTCCGTTTGCTAATGTGACTGGCTTTACCCAATTAGTCATGAATGGAAGAGCTGCCGTGTCAGTCTTCCAGGAGACAGCATATCTCAGGTAGGGGAAGCACCTTCAATAATGTCAATAAATATGTGAGAAATAAAGATGTGAGAAAATAGAGCCATAGTTGTACCACAATAGACATTCATTTTTATTGGTTTTAAGTCAGTTATTTGTTACTTCATCATTACTTAGACTAAGATATCAAACATAGTGCCTATACCTGGCACCATGAGTTTGAGAAGCTTTAATGCAGCAATTTCCTTCACACAGAGGAGAATGCTAATTAAGTTGATTATAACTCATGCTTTGCTTCAAGTATTGTACAGATAACTGATGCTAGTGAGGATCAACATAGTTATTCCTCAGTGACCATCAAGAGTCTAATTCTAGTTATTCCATGGCTAATAATATTAATGTGGAAAGTTAAGCAGATGAACTTATTAAGCATATTGAAAACTCAGCAATAGTTTCTAAATAGATGAATACCACAATGTGCTAATTCATCAAGACTCATTTTGGTAAGTTTAATTAAGCATTCTTTCACTCAAAATACACACAATTTCATTTACTCTTACATTTTCTGAAGCACAATGCAAATGAACTTTTTTTATGAAGTGAGGTCTAATAAATTACTTTGCTAAGTGTTTCTTTGCTTTTCACACCTAACAGATGCTTCAGTTTAAAAATGTCCATTTTATTCAAAGAGAAAAAAAATTGTCACTCATGATTAGAGTATACTTAAATTTTATAAAACTCTCAATTGATCCACAAATCACATCTTGTGTTACTATTCAAAATACAAAAGAAATGGATGAAAGCTGTGAAGTACATATACAAGTGGAAGTAATGACAGAGACAGAAAAGAGCATGAAGTAGAAAAACAAAATAATGTAAAAGCAATTGTATGTGGGAATCGAGTAAATATAAACTTTTTTTTCATTTATAAGTCTTGGCTTAATGGATTCTTTGTTGAATAAATTTTGAAGGGCTACTTGGATTACCTTTTGCTGTTTATTTTCTCCCTCTATCTTTAAATCATGCAAAGATAGTAGTCTATGCAGAGTACTTAAATCTTTTCTGGAAAAGACGCAGTTTTCAACAAATAATTGTTTTCTAAAATAGAAATTTATATCTACTTTTTTAGTGCTTTCATGTTGTATTTCAATTTGCTTGTGTATCTGCTTTTTTCTATCAGACCGCACAACTAAACCAAAACAGAAGATGTTTCACAAGTATGCTTGTGTTCTCAGGGTTTAACATCATGTGAAGCACATGGTAGATGTTTATTAAATGTTTCTGAGAGCTTTCTAAGATATCTCAGCTTTTCTGAACATCTGAGGTAATAGGATTCATTTGACTTTGTTTTGATTTTGACAGCTTTGAATGAGCTTGAAGTGGTAAATAAGCCAGTAATTGTAAAGTTCAAACTCTGTCAAGCATATGACTATAATTATTTATATCTTTTCAATATAATAATAAAAAAACTCAAACATTTTTTCATGGGTTGCTATTCCCTTATCAGTATATTTGATTAATTTTATCACTGGTATATCCTAATTTTCAATCCATTATTTCATAAAGTAACTTCAAGTCTTTGAAAATAAACAGATTAGGAGTTTTTAACTAATAAGTGCATTGAGATAAGATACATTTTGTTTGCTAATTTGCTTGTTTGCTAATTTTTCATGGAGAGACTAAAATCACCCTTGGTTTTCATAATGAAAATTATTTTATTTGAGAAAAGATGAAGCTCACTTAGAGATTTCTTTGTCTTCCCCATCACTAACACATGGATCTATTGAATATAAAATTGGTAATTATAGTAGAAGACTGAAATATTTAAGTATCGCCATATTTAAGGCAAGATAATAGGAATATCATAAGTATGTGCCACAAAAAAACCACATAATAATCCTGTAAAGGATACTTTTTAAGCATGAATACAAAGCTGATGATTTCTGGTAAAGATCAAAGTGACTGGCTTTGAAAATGGTGGAAGGATTGGATGTGGTGAAGTTTAAAGAATTTTCATGATATGCTTCATAATAAACATGTTCAAATAAATTCTAAATAAAACTTAGAGTTATGAAACAAGAAGAAACATTCTTGAAATGATCCCATGTAAACCTGACTTGAGTAACAGCAGAATCTTCAATAATGTTTTAATCTGGAAAATTTGGGAAAACAGATTTTTGGAAAAGCTTAGGACACGGAAAAACTGAGGAGTCTCTCTAGATTCTTAATTCTGACTGCATATTAGATCATATCAAGTGAACAAAACGAAGGAACAAAGTTTTCCTATTTTTGGAGACATTTCACTACATACATACACAAACACACACACAAACCTATACATATACATATACACACACAGTGCCACATACAAATGCTATGTTTGTGTAAATGTACAAGTACACATTTGCACAAATAGATGTGTTTATTTGAAAATGCATATCCATGTGTGTGTGTATAGGTGAATATCTAAATACACGAAGTATGGACATGTATGTGTGTGATCTCTAAGCTGAATAAATATCCTGAATAATAAAAGATAAAAGCAACTTATCCTTTAATGTTACCATTTTGATCCCCTTTCTTAATTCAAATATACTTTTCCAAAGGGCATTTTCAATTATTTTTAAGTAAATTAGCAGCTCCATTTAAAGCACTTTCTCACACACTGAGGTATTCCAAAGTGTGAATATAAAATTTCAAATGTAAATTTGATGGAATGTCTAAACTCTCCTTTGAATTGTTCAGTTCCTCCCTTGTCTTTGTAGTGGTACATCCCAATGTCTTCCTGTTACATATAATGTTTTCTATAATCACAATTTACTAAAAGCTTAAAATCTGACATTTCGTGCTCCATTTGAAAAATACTTGATTAAATATTTCAAACTGATATGGAACATTATGTAACTACAATTTAAAGGATTTACTGTCAAAAGTCCCAATACCATTTTAGGACACTTAGTCTGATTTTAAATGTATCTTTTGAAGGGCTCAAAAGCATTTCTAAAATCCAATGAATGATGAATGATATAGAAAGTATTACCACCATGCAGATGTTACCATTTAACGTTCAACATCACCTTTTAACAAAACTATATTTCAGTAAATCTATCAGTGTTTAAATACAACTTCAGTTTGTATTTTGATTTTAGAATTTCAGAGCACTTTTGGAAATAATTATAAATAGAGCTCATATTACAATATATTACAAATTATATCTGTCTGGTTTCTTAATTAAGAACTTTTTCAACACAATGCTTTGCCCTGTCAAATTTTAGAACTTTAATATAATAAATAATTTTATCTTCAACATTGAACTTTTAAATCTGAAGTTATAGGAGCTTTCCCAGTTATTTCTGTGCTTCATCTTTAACAAACAATTTTCAGAAGCTTTATATCAATTTAATTAGTTCAATACAACAAATATAAACCACTCTTCCAATTAACGTTAAGTAATTTTCTCTTTGGAGAATCTGATATCACCAATATAAAAATCAGAATTTATCTGCTTGCAAATTCTCCTTTTGTAAATAGAGCCAACACATTAAAAGTCGTTGTTTCATGTTTTATATGTGCAGAGGAAAACTTAGATTTGAAAATAATGTAGAAGAAGGGTCATTTTATTTAAATAAACTGTATCATTGCATGGAATGACATTGTAAATGCACCTTCTGCCACTGCATATGGTTAACATCAACTCTGGAGAGGGCCAGTCTTCCTAAATTAACTATTAACTTCTGAAGTAAATGCTGATGTTTCTTTAACAGATTTATCTCTTCTGATTTTATGTAGTTAGGGGTAACACCAAGCTTTCTATTATGGATGAACTCAACTCTTGAAAAATGGACATTTAGTATGTATTTTTAAATTAAACATGCACTTTTGTTTTAGTTCACTGATGCAGAAAACAGTTATAAACATTTTTTAGACTTACAGCACAGTATGTACATAAAGCACTATAACACACATATTCAGTCTACTCTCCACTGGGTCCCTGGCACTAGTTCTCAGTCTCAGTTTCCTGCACAAATTTCTTCTACACCTAAATTACCATTCTTGTGTTCTCCACTGCCGAATGGCTGGAGGCCGTATCTACTGGAGCCCCAAAGCAGGCTGGGGGTTCGCAGTGGAAGTGGTCAGTCCTGGCAGGGTGGAATATTTTGTCATACCATTGTTTAGAATTGCATTATGCAATAAAAAGCAGAAAAATGAGCAATTGTTAGCATTATTATTGTTTTAAAATTTTTCTATGTATAATGCACTCCCCTATTGGCTGCACCAGGGACAATCTGTACCTCCCCCATCTCGGTACCATTCTATGATAGTTTACTGCATCTTTTAAGTCAGTATACTGGACTCAGCACAGGTGGATGTTACAGCTAGTGTCCAGCAAGGGGCAGATGTGTTGAAGACTCCTCATGTAAGAAGGTGTTAGCTTTCCATTACTGCTGCTCTTGAAAAACTCTGCACACTATATTTAGGAAAAAGGTGTTTGCTAGGATGTATTTGAGAAAGGGATGAGTAAAGAGAGCTGCATTTTTGATGGTCTGGTGGTCTTTCAGACTTAACCAAATTAAAATTCTGCAAAATTCATGTATCTCATGGTTTCTAAATGGAGCCATGACAGAGACTGGAAGTACAAAGTAGACATTGGCAAAACCCCTCTAGGTTTTTAATGTGACTATTTAAAAAATTACTTTTTTAAACAAATTAAAAAATCCGTGAAAAAGATATGTAGGGCAAGACCTTGGGACCACATTTTGATTAAAAAAAATAAATTGGGGATCTTTGAGCATGCTTATAAAGTCATGCTCTCAGTGTGACCCTGAGCTTGAAGTGTACAAGACAGCAAGCAGTAAGGGTCCTCAGAAGGAACAAGAAAAACTATTTTTCAGATAACTGATCAGAATCCAGAGAAAGGTGGTGATGGTGGTGATGGTGAACTCATAATTCTACTATCCTACACTCAACAAATGGACAAAAGTGGTCTGCCTTGGCATCCACTTCAGCCAACAAATTCTGGACTGACAAGACAAAGACTTGTTCAAACCCACACTCACCTTCCTTTGTGCAGTTCTGGGGCTTTTGCCTTTATAAGCTTCACTCTTCCCTTTGGTCACAGAGACTGTGATCCAAAGGCTTCTTTCTCTCTCTCTCTCCTTCTCTCCCCCCACACACCCTATTTGTCATCTATATATCATGTATGTATCTATCTACCTATCTATCTATCATCTTATGCTTTACGATTTTCTCTAAGTTCATCTTTGACAATTACTCTAGGGCACCATTTCACTCAACCCAATCTCTTTGCTTTGGATCAGGTTTTCCTGTCTTGTTTGGTAATAAACTCAGATTAACTCCCACTATATCTCTGTTTTTGTTTTCCTTTTTTCAAAGCATAAATCAGAACTCTCCTAGAGAAACCAGAACCCACAGTCAATTTAGAGTTACGAACATGAGTTCTTCAACTCAGTCCATCTTCTACCTAAATTATACCTTTCTAACAATGTCAGAACCTTCTGATTTGATGAATGAGAATTCATCAAGTCCTTGTCTTCTCAAAGAACCAGCTTTTAGTTATATTGATCTTTGCCATCATTTCCTTCATTACTTTTTCATTTATTTCGGATCTGATCTTTATGATTTCTTTCCTTCTGCTAACTTTGGGGCTTTTTGTTCTTCTTTCTCTAATTGCTCTAGGTGTAAGTCTAGGTTATTTGAGATGTTTCTTGTTTCTTGAGGTAGGATTTTATTGCTACAAACTTCCCACTTAGCACTGCTTTTTTTGCATCCCATAGGTTTTGGGTCATCATGTATTCATGTCCTTGTTTCTAGGTATTTTTTGATTTCCTCTTTGATTTCTTCAGTGTTGCAAATCAATCAATGGGATAAACCATATTAACAAATCGAAGGAGAAAAACCATATGATCATCTCAATAGATGCAGAAAAAGCTTTTGACAAAATTCAACACCGATTTATGATAAAAAATCTCCAGAAAGTAGGCATAGAGGGAACCTACCTCAACATAATAAAGGCCATATATGACAAACCCACAGCGAACATCATTCTCAATGGTGAAAAACTGAAACCATTTCCACTAAGATCAGGAACAAGACAAGGTTGCCCACTCTCCCCATTATTATTCAACATAGTTTTGGAAGTTTTAGCCAAGCAGTCAGAGAAGAAAAAGAAATAAAAGGAATCCAAATCAGAAAAGAAGAAGCAAAACTGTCACTGTTTGCAGATGACATGATACTATACATAGAGAATCCTAAAGATGCTACCAGAAAACTACTAGAGCTAATCGATGAATTTGGTAAAGTAGCATGATACAAAATTAATGCACAGAAATCTAGACAAAAATATTGCACAATTTATATGGAAACACAAAAGACCCCAAATAGCCAAAGCAATCTTAAGAAAAATGGAGCTGGAGGAATCAGGCTCCCTGACTTCAGACTCTACTACAAAGCTACAGTAATCAAGATAGTATGGTACTGGTATAAAAACAGATATAGATCAGTAGAACAGGACAGTAAGCCCACAGATAAACCCATGCACATATGCTCACCTTATCTTTGATAAAGGAGGCAAGAATATACAATGGAAAAAAGACAGCCTCTCCAATAAGTGATGCTGGGAAAACTGGACAGCTACATGTAAAAGAATGAAATTAGAACACTTCTTAACACCATACACAAAAGTAAACTCAAAATGGATTAAAGACCTAAATGTAAGGCCAGACACTATCAAACTCTTAGAGAAACATAGGCAGAACACTCTCTGACATAAATCACAGCAAGATCCTCCTGACCCACCTCCTAGAGAAGTGGAAATAAAAACAAAAATAAACAAATGGGACCTGATGAAACTTAAAAGCTTTTGCACAGCAAAAGAAACCATAAACAAGATAAAAAGACAACCCTCAGAATGGGAGAAAATATTTACAAACAAAGCAACTGACAAAGGATTAATGTCTAAAATATACAAGCAGCTCATGCAGCTCAATATCAATAAAAAAAAAAACCCAATCCAAAAATGGGCAGAAGACCTAAATAGACATTTCTCCAAAGAAGATGTACAGATTGCCAACAAACACATGAAAGGATGCTCAACATCACTAATCATTAGAGAAATGCAAATCAAAACTACAATGAGATATCACCTCAACACCGGTCAGAATGGCCATCGTCAAAAAATCTAGAAACAATAAATTCTGGAGAGGATGTGGAGAAAAGGGAACCCTCTTGCACTGTGGGTGGGAATGTAAATTGATACAGCCACTATGGAGAACAGTATGGAGGTTCCTTAAAAAACTACAAATAGAATTACCATATGACCCACCAATCCCACTACTGGGCATATACCCTGAGAAAACCATAATTCAAAAAGAGTCATGTACCACAATGTTCATTGCAGCACTATTTACAATAGCCAGGACATGGAAGCAACCTAAGTGTCCATAGGCAGATGAATGGATAAAGAAGATGTGGCACATATACAATGGAATATCACTCAGCCATAAAAAGAAATGAAATTGAGTTATTTGTAGTGAGGTGGATGGACCTAGAGACTGTCATACAGAGTGAAGTAAGTCAGAAAGAGAAAAACAGATACCGTATGCTATCACATATATATGGAATCTAAAAAAAAAAAAAAGGTTCTGAAGAACCTAGGGGCAGGACAGGAATAAAGACACAGAAATAGAGAATGGACTTGAGGACACGGGGAGGTGGAAGGGTAAGCTGGGATGAAGTGAGAGAGTGGCATGGACGTATATACACTACCAAATGTAAAATAGATAGCTAGTGGGAAACAGCCGTATGGCGCAGGGAGATCAGCTCTCTGTCCACCTAGAGGGGTGCGATAGGGATGGTGGGAGGAATACGCAAGAGGGAGGAGATATGGGGATATATGTATACGTATAGCTGATTCACTTTGTTATACAGCAGAAACTAACACACCATTGTAAAGCAGTTATACTCCAATAAAGATGTTAAAAAAAAAAAAAGAGAATTCATCAATCCCAAATTGGTCTTTTGGAAGGTCAATTGGTGCCATAAAAAAATCACATATCAGGGGTGCAATGATTTTTTATATATTTGAAGTATTTTGTTTTTTTAATATTTGGGTCAAGACTAAGTATAAAAAAAGACATGCCCTTATTTATATTGAAGGAAGACCAGAAAAAGAGGTTTATACAAAACAGTGATGGAAACAACTTAATATCTCGTCTCCAAAGTTTTCTTCCCCCTACTTATCTGCCCTGACTTTCATTTTAGTTTAGTAGCTCTCGCTCAGTCAATTAGGAGAGGGAATAAAGCTTAGACCCTTACTCAGCTGCTCAAAGCGATTCTCTATGCTCTTTAATAGCAAGTGCATCTTCATTAGTATTTATTTCTAGAACGGGAGAGAAAATCTATATAGATGCTAGAAAGCAAGTTACAGACAGAATTAAGTGAATTGAAAACTAGTGTTGAAAGGTGTAAAAATCAAGTATAAAATGATATTATTAACGTATTAGAACCCTGACTAGCAGAATAAAAACAAGCATTTAGACCAATGTCAGCAAAAACTTCTTAATGATTATGACTTTTTAATGATGATGAGTGTATAACACTCTCTCCAGGGAAGAAATGGAAGCTAACGTTTATAAACTCTGTAGCTTAACTGGATAAAAGATAAACCACTAGACAACATCCTTTTGGGAATAATATGCATTGGCAAGTAAGATGAGATAGTCTAAAATTAAGAGTGGAAAATAAATTTATTACACTCTTTCTATGCTATAATTTTATATGTAAAATTAAATTGTCATTCACTTTTCTGAATGATAACAAAAATTACTTCTTTAACTATTTTTAAATGAAAAACTCAGCCAAGTTTTCCTTTCTTGGAGTTATCTGCCTAATAGCTATAGTTACACTAAATATTTTGACTTATTTTAACACTTTTAATTTCCCCATTCTCAGCTAAGGAGACACAAATGCTGGAAAGCCACCACATTTGCTGAAAGGGGGCTTGGAAGTCCTGATCCAAGTCAATTAAAAATGTACCACATGTCAATCATTAATATTTTCAGTCACATGAAAAGCAGTACCATCTACCAATTATTTTTCAATACAGAAAACAATGAATAAATTATGTCAAGATTTCCAGCAGCTTGTTGATCTCAGCAAAAGCATCTTAATTGTGTTTTTTGACTATGAACAATAAGAAATTTTCAGGGTCATTATATAAAATGAGGTTGTTTTCTTTCTAGAGAAAAGCCTTGTTGAGAATCAAGGCTAGAGTTAGGAAGGAACAGAGCATATCCCTTTGACACTTAGGGGAAAATATACTAGAAATGGTTTGTTGCCAAATTGAGAACATATGCATCATGTGATTTTGTTTTGAAAAATATCTTTGATCAGCTTGAGACCAATGTTCCCAAGAAACATGCATGTCGAGTGTGCTGTCAGAGTCCTTCCCTTCGCTGAGGTATGTACAAGGGATGTGAAAAAGGAAAAAACAATCAAAACCCAGAAACATGTGGAAGTCACTTTTATTTTGTGTGATAATTTATCATGGAAGAGTTTACATTATTTTTAGTAGAGAAGATTAAGTGGTAAGCCCTCTTAAAATTTTTACTTAGCTAAGACGTTATTTCAGCTTTATGTATAACTTCTCATTAAGGGTCTTGGTATGTCTGGAAGATGGTTGAGTGAAAGTAAGCTTACTGCTCAAAACATGTTTTACAAAACAGCTAAAATCAATAACTGGATGAGCTATTCATTATTATTCAGAACATGCTGCTGGAAATTGACAATTGTTAACCCCCGACTACAAAAAACCCTACTGTGATCCGTGAGTGGCATCATGTTGACTAAGGCTTATCACATACTTGAAGCCTGAAAATTCTTTAAATTTACAAGTAAAACAAAATTATGCTGAACATGACAGAAAACATTAATGTGAAGTATCTTTTGTTGAAGTAGTGATTTTTGTACCAATATAGGGTCCATTGAAAATTGAAAAGTAAGTGAGCTGATGGTACTGATGTCCTAATAACCTCAGTTTTTAGACATGAATTTAAACTTTTCACCAGTATATGTCAGTAAAATACTATGTAATTACAGGGATGATCCCATGGAAGTAGATTTTATCTATAACAACATTTATAAAATACAGAACACTGTATTTCTATACTCTGTTACACAAACATTTTTTGAGCCTATGTTTTTGTTCAAAAGCAAGGAAAATCTCTGCTGAGAATTTCTTTCCATAGTGAAACTTCCTATTTGATGCAATCTGTGTCCAGCACTTTTGCCATAATCACCTTTGCCATAGACATCTTTGCCACAAGCATTTTTGCTACTAACGTTTTCACAGCATAACCAATTGGCCATAAGGCAATTTTGCTGTCAAAGATTAAATAATGAAAAACAAAAGAGTAACATAAAAAAAAGACACAATGAAACATGAGAAACAAATAAAATTTAAAAGACTATATTGAGAAATACAAAGATATTTGAATACATTTAAAATGTGTGTAGACTCATGGGTCAAATAACTGATTTTGTGGGTTGTACCTAAGCACTTGTCTTCCAAGTCTTTCATTCACAGTTATATATATACACATATATATAATTTGATTCATCTCCTCGTTCAGCATCATGCTTTTTCTTTTTTGCTAAAATTTCTTTCTTCGTTAAGAGAGGTATCAGTTTCCGAACACTAGGATGAATATTTGTAACTGAGCTTTGTATTCATTGTGAAAACCTCTACAATGTTGTATGTTTTGGGCATCTTGTCGCATGTTTACTGATAGATGTTCTAAAGTTCTTTGGGAAACATGGGCTCAACTCTGTGCCTTTGAGGCCCTCTACTTCATTCTCCTCCAATACAGTGTGTTTCAAAACAAGAAACCAAATGTTGGGGGAAATCATCATCATCTATCAGCTCGATAAAGCCATCAATAACACTGCTAACTGGAGGAAATGCTAATACATTTCAACCAGCTAAAACCAAACTGGCAAACTAAAAACTGTCAACCAGTTATTTTATCTTTCACGGCAAAATTGTGTTACAGCCAATTAGTTTTGGTGAACATGTTTGCGGCAAAGATGTGTATGGTGAAATCAATTTAATACATTTCCTTCATCACACAAATTATCCCTTGTGTTTTCTGTTGTTTAATATAGTGTCCATGAGGTGGGGAATAGTTCCATAATTCATGATTCATGGCATATATAATCTTAGACTACACTGTGCCCTTTTATCCACCATACTCCCAACTCTGAGCTATTTATATGAACTAAATATTGACAGTGCTTAAACTATAATCATCATGATCATTAAAATTATAGTCAGGATCTGTATGGAAAACATACTAGGTATCTATTAATTTCCATCATCAAGGAAATACAGCGAAATATGAACTAGACCACATTAGATAGTTCTGGAATGTGTAAATTTTAAGAATTCTTCAATCTCCCAAGAATCAACAGTTCCCAAAGGTCAATTCTGACAAAACATAAGATATATTTAGATCAAGCAATGGAGCTGGTAATGTGCTCTTTATACTTTAATCCCTTTAAACATTCAAAGCCTCCAAGCAGGCAGGGCAGGATTTGCTTGTTTCACCTTACACTTAGCTTTCCCACTCAGGAGCTTTAAGGTGAGACTCCCAAAAGATAACAAGAAGCTAAGATGAGCTCATCTAAATGCAACCTAGTCATTCAGGTTTAGATAATAGCCACTGCTGAGATAATTTATGGTTTTCAACATTTGTTAGCATTGGTAACCAACTAGGCCCTAGCAACTGTATTAAGTCATGAGCTGACACAAGTGCAAAGTAATTTGCACAGGCTGAAAAAGGAGAATCACAAAGAACTTTAATAATGTAAGTTTTATTTGAACTTTGCCATCACCCTAGTTTGCAAAAGTTAATTCCTATCCTCAGTTTCCAAAGACAAAGATTAATTGACCCTCCTTATCTGAGTGTTCTTCGATTAGAAATGTTCTTTTCTCATCTATATCTTCCATCATAGATGGTGGTCGCTCAATAAAAAGATGTGCCCTGAACCAATGCTTCCATTTTTCAGAAGTACAATATGTGGCTACAGGTTACTGCTTTTGTAAAGCTATTAATTTTACTGTCAACATGATTGCTGTCCTAAGATGTCTCATGAGGTGGAATAAATTGAAGCAAACAAACACAACATTTGACCAAATGCCCTCCTCCCCACAAATATCTGCTTTGGTGATTAAAAACTAAATAAATAACTTCTGTAATCAGACATTAAAAAACGCTGGAGAATGGGAGTTAACCCTAATTGTACCTCTAAGAATGTGTCATTGGATAAGACTGAAGGAGAGTAGGAGAGTAACCAGATTCCCAAATTCTTAAAACCAGAAAATGAGGAGCTCTTCCACTATGCAGTCCATTATAACACAAAAGTATAAAGAAAACGATTCAAAGATGTAAAGACAAACAGAAGATTCCACATCTAAAAAAAGCAATGGGTTTATTCATGAAAGCTAGTTAAACATATCATTTGCCTGTGTGACACATTCATTTAAATTCTAATTCCTGCGGGAACATAGATGAAAGCTTGAATTCAGCCCAAGTTTTGGCTTGTGCTGTCATTTATAAATAGGACTTTAAGTTTCTGATTTGATTTCTTATTGAGAAATGATCAAATCTCTTAAAGTACACAGCCAAAAAGAACCATCAATTTGTATAAAATATTTCGTAAATGAAAATGAGTCAAGAAGCCTTGTCTTGAGCTTATCCTGCTCAACGTTAGCATTAACCCCTACTTATTTTTAAGACTGTTCAACATAATGAGCCAAAAATTATCTGTCTCACATATATTATAGATTTTTACTTTTTAGGATATTAAATGCAGAAGAAATTTTGTTTGACATCTATCTGTATGTCATTTAGACTCTTGTATAATACTTCCTCTTCAATATTTTGAGGGAAAAAATTATCCTGAATAATTCTATAATTGTTGGTCAATACTTAAGTGTTTTAGGGTTGAACTGATTCTCCCTCAAAAAAGACATGTTGAAGCCCTAATCCCCAGTACTTCAGAATGTGACCTTATTTGAAAATAAGGTCAATATAAATGCAATTAGTTAAGATGAGGACATACTGTTAAAGTGGGCTTCTAGTTCAATGTGGCTGGTGTCTGTATAAGAATATTGTTATATTCTCTGTGTTATATTCTCTGTGAAGACACAGAGAGTTAGGGAGAACAGAAAGTGACGATGGAGGCAGAGATTGGAGTTATGCAACTACAAGTCAAGGAATGCCAGGAATTACTGGTAGCACCAGGAAGTAAGAAAAAGGCATGGAGTAGATTCTTCCCTATAGCCTTCCATAGAGCATGGTCCTGCCAACAACTTGATTTTAGACTTTTAGCCTCCAAAACTGAAACAAAAAATTATTTTTTTTAAAGCCACTCTATTTGTGGTACTTTGTTAAAGCAGCACCAGGAAATTAATACAAGTTAGAAAAAATAAAATTGCTTTTAATATAGAGACTATCAAGCTTAGATTTTCTTCATCTCTATCTTCTCCCTTTAATTGTACCCCTGACATTTTCCTGCATAATGGGAATAAAGTGTTACTGACTTCCCAGAGCCAAACACATAATGTAAGAGAGCCAAGCCAAATTTTGAGGCTGGAGAAAACGTCTGGTTCTCCTTACTCTAAAACACAAACCATAAGACTAAAACACAAAACTTGACAGAAAGCTCTAAACATGAACTGAACATTTCAGTAACTGGCAAATCATTTTTGGGATAATGCCTCTAAATGCTATAAACGTGGCTGAGCAGTATAGAAGGACTGAGGAACTAACACAAGTCATAGAAGGTATGGTTGTTGAAGGCTGTGTACGACGCAGGTATGGTTCAGGCAAATGACTGAACTACATAAACTATTCGCATCAAATGTAGTGAATGCTGTGATTTTATTACATGACCTCATACCTAAAAGCAGGCTATCACAAGGTAGGTGGATGAAGAGACAGACTATAGTATAGGATCCATTATGAAAATGCAGTCATATAAATTGGGCTAACACAAAAAGAGAGGCTAAAAATTGCTTTCACTTATTCTTCCCTGTCTTGTTGATCACCAGAACTAGCTAGGAACACAGTGTAATTCTAAATGCTACTGCTGGCTAATTTTTTGATTACTTTTTGTTTCTTAATCTGTCCTTGACTAACACTGAAAATGTTCTAACCTAAACCTCTAGAAGAAAACCATTAGCAGATTCAGGTGACAGGAGACAGGCCAGTTAACTTGGAAAATTGAGAGAGCACTCATTATTTAGGAACTAATATTAAATTTCAATCTGTTTTTCATCACTTATTCACCACCAAGCCAGTCTTAGTTTTGCTGACGATGGATTCTCATCAGGGTAAGAACATCTGAAATTCCAAATACCAAGCTGGTTTATTAGCATGATACTCTTCATACTGTGGCTACCATATACCCATTTCTTCTATATTTTCCTCTATTTCCTTAGTTACCCTAACTCTACTCTTTGTGATAGTTTATTTTGACTTTCCATCTTGTGTTTCTTAAAATCCTACTAACACTTGAGATAACATAAACACATTTTGTGATGAGTCTATGCCAAATGCCTTGCTAGGTACGTTGTAAAAAGCATCATCTCCAAATTTTGACAAATGTACAGACTCTTCTTTTCTTTCTATTTTTATAGTTATCTCTGTTCTCTAGATTTTTATTTGTTTTTCTGGTTTTGGAACATTTTGATGTCCTTATTACCTCCAACTCTTATTTCATTTGTGTGATAGTTCTGTTATTTTCTATCTTGCCTCTGTCTTCTTGCCTTAGTCAGGAGTCTCACTCAAAGTAGTCTTTCACTGTAATCTGTGAATAGTTGCTTACGGAAAGTTCTAGAGTCTAATTAAATTTGACATTATTTTTTTTTCTAACTTTCTGAGTTGCTATAAATGAAAGTGAGCACCTCATGGACTAATGGAGGTTTCTTAAGATGAAAAGTGATTCAAAACACTGAGAATCACACCAAGAATCTGACATCACATAGTGTAATATAAAGATAATGAAACATAAAAGCAGAACAAAATATAAAATATTGGACAATGTCACAAAATGAAAAACTCTAAGTAAATGCAAAAAAACCTCTTCAATTAATCATTCAGTAAGCACATTAAAAAATAAACAAACAAACAAGAAAACTACTATAAGCCAGGCACTTTCCTTAGGGCTATAAATTTTAAGAGACATGTATAAACGTTGACTTTGGGCAATCTACTGTGTGACAAAACTGATATATATGAAACAATATTACACTCTATTAAACTGGTGAGTATGCTGACTATAAAAACATTAAATGTTCAGAAAATGAAAATATCAAGTGTAGACAAGAATAGATTTGGAGTGAAGTAGTTGAATGAACCCTCCCACAAATGACAATTATATAAACAAAATAAATTATTTTCAAAAACCAACTATTTAAAGGCACCAGAAAACATGAAAACATCCAAGAAAAGACAGAAGCCCTAGTTTACTTTTGAAAAATTGCAAGTAGAAGGGTCAAAACTGTGAGTCTGTGGCTTTCTGGTTATGATGGTAGAAAATAATAACAAAAGCTGCAGGTTTACTGATATTGTGAGAGAAATTTGGAATGAGACCAAAAATCCAGGAATGGCAGCTAAATTATGCACACACAAAGGAGAGCCCAAGGGACCTAGTGTCATCTCCTAATTTTGTCTGTTAAACATAGGTATTACCTACTAATTTTTATAGATGAGAGAGGAAGTTATCGTGATAAAAGCCTGTGAGCTTCCTGCTTTTTTAATTGAGTGTATTTCCCAAGCTTACACAATATGGAATGTAAAATGCTGACTACTCACAGACTGGACATCTCAGAAGATAGACATAAACTGGCAGAACAACTGGAAATATGGAAGTCTTAGAAATATAGAGCCACAGGAGGGAAAGCCCCAAAATATGAGTAAAATATTTGAGTTTGATTCCCTGGCTGACCAACAAATTATGCAGGCATATGAGAGGAGATTTAATTAAAACTATCAGCCATAAGAATTAATAAGCACAAAGTTATTAGAAGCTAGATAACATAGGAAACAGAAAGTTTGTAGTTTAAGTCTAGGCAAGTTCACCATCTACTAGAACAAGAAAACAAAGAAAGAAACACAAGATAGAATACAGAGTTGTTGCAAGGTATTGCCTACAATGGCCAGTTTTCATATTTCAAGGCAAATATCCTCAGATGTTTTTATCTGTTAACTAATTTGATTCCTAGAATAACCTATGGGGTTGGACTACCACCATCCATATTTTTCACATGTGGAAATGGAAAATCCACGCAGCTTTCCCACCCCTCCCCCACTGGAAATTGCTAGTAAATTCTATACTATTTAGGAGAGTTTAAAGACATGCAACCATAATGAATGCAGATTTGCTTAAAGCAAAATCATGTAAATTTTATTTGCCGAATAATATGAGTAACAGTTTTTATAGCTCTAAAACAAGCACATATTAACAATGGTAATATTTTTGTGATCTGAAAAGATAAATAAAATAAACAGATATATCAGATCTATATCTACATCTTTATATCTGTCGCTCTATACATCTATAAATCTACAGGTTTTTTTAAAAATAAATTCATTCATTTATTTATTTTTGGCTGTGTGGGTTCTTCGTTGCTGTGCGTGGGCTTTCTCTAGCTGTGGTGAGTGGGGGCTTCTCTTCATTGCTGTGCACGGGCTTCTCATTGCGGTGGCTTCTCTTGTTGCAGAGCACGGGCTCTAGGCATGTGGGCTTCAGTAGTTGTGGCTTGCGGGCTCCAGAGCACAGGCTTAGTAGTTGTGGCGCACGGGCTTAGTTGCTCCGTGGCATGTGTGATCTTCCCGGACCAGGGCTCGAACCCCTGTCCCTGCATTGGCAGGTGGGTTCTTAACCACTGTGCCACCAGGGAAGTCCCAAATCTACAGTTTTAAATTACATATTTTTGCTTTCTACTTTTCTATATCTTATAATTAATATATAATTTATAAAATGCATGTTATAAAAATATTTTTACTTTAAAATATAGTGTTTGTTGACATATGATATTAATCAAGTTTCTTATACATAGTTTAATAGCTCTTATGCTGCTATTTTTAAAGTTTTGCCTGTTAAACCACATTCATTTAGAAATAGAGTTAGATTCTCTAAGATCAGAGCACAAATCAAATTAACAATTTTTGTATAAATATTAAATTATATCTGACACTTACATTCAGGAATTGGGGCTCTTAAACTTTACTCTAAATAGAAATAAGAATCACCAGTATTAATGTTAAAATTAAACTCATCATCTTTATTCTAAAAGTTTCTAATTCAATAGATGTGGGTGGGCTTGTAAAGTGTATTTTTAACAAACTATCTCATATGAATTTTATCTCAATTCATAGTAAATAACATCTATGAAACTGTCCTTCTCTGATGCCTTAATTTTATTTATTTACAAGTCTTGTTTAAGGCCTAGATATAATTGTGGGTATTTTAGAGAACTACGTTAAAACATTGGTCTTCAAATCAAAGTCATCTGGGGTACTTTTAAAATTATACACACTTACTAATTCCTGACAAGATAAGAAACCAGCATGGGTGTTTGCCTTCCTATGCTGAATAACCTTAGGGTTATCACAGGAGGCAAAGGGGGCTTGAGTGGATCCATGACTAAACACAAACCATGAGAAATCCTAGGAGAGTCCAGTTTGGGAGGGAAATGACAGTTTACAATCAATGACAGTACAGTGGTCAGTAAACATAGATAAGGCCAAATTTGGGGAAGAATTTGTAAATTGTCTTGTGACATTGTGGTCCCTCTGCATTTTTAATATATAACATGAAAGCAGATGGCCTACCACCAGGTTCTCAGGGGGATGTGATGGAAGGGCAGTTGCATACGAACCTTCAAGTTGCAAACTTTCAAAGATACAAACGCGTGTTCACATGTCCGGTCATGTAAATTAGTTCATGTGGCTGGCGTATACTGTCAGATGCGTGCATCGTCTACAAGTGGTTGTGCTTTTGTGTACTTTACTGTACAGTACTGTATAGAGTACAGTAGTACAGTATCTTTATTTCAAGCTCAGGATGTTTGGAAGCAAGTGTAAAAGCAGCAGTGATGGAGCTGGTACTGCTAAGAAGAGCCAAGAGGTAAAAATGGAACTTGCTGTGCAACACAAGGAGCTTACTAATGAAGACCTGATGGAACTGGAGGCCCAGAGAAAGGATGAAGAGAGACAGGAGGAAGAAGTAACCAAAGAACTGAAGAGGTTCATGACACAGGAAATGGCAAGGGGGGGTTTCTTTATTTGAGGAGGCACTGTTAGTTTTTGAGGCACAGGACCCAAACGTAGAATGGTACTCGAAGGTTGCAGCAGCTGTTCAGAATGCAATACAGTGCTACTGTGTCATCTATGATGAGGAAAAGAGAGCTACTGCCCTGATATCACTGGATCGTTTTTTCAAGAGGGTAGATAGAATTGAATCCAGTAAGGAACCAGAACCTGTGCTATTAATGTCAGGCGTGAGTGAAATTGCAGCTTGCCCTCTGTCTCCTATTGCTGACGATCCTTCAGCTCTACCATCTCCCACCTCCTCTTCCAGTCAGTAACTCTTCTTCCCTGTTCACTCAATGCCAGCCCCTGTATGCCAGCTGTTGTATTGTACTACTGTACTTTTCAAGGTACCTGTACTGTACTGTAAGATTAAAAATGATTTCTTTATTTTTTGTTTGTTGTTTATGTATTATTTGTGTGAAAAGTATTATAAACCTACTACAGTACAGTACTATATAGCTGATTGTGTTAGTTGGATACCTAGGCTAACTTTGTTGGACTTACAAACAAATTGGACTTAATGAACACACTCTCAGAACAGAACTCATTCGTATGTAGAGGACTTACCGTAGTATTATTTCTGGTCCCTATGAGTCCCTTCGTTTCAACCAAACCTCTTTCTACATCTAGGTATACACTCCTAGCTAAAATAGATGATAGTCCTAGAAAATGTGTTTATAGGGGAAAATGACAAGATGTTTAAGGAGTACCAGCATTAGTAAAGAAAGATAACAAATGGGAAAAAAAAATCTATACCAATAAGTGACACCAGTTCTAAGAAAAATATAAGAATAAACACTTGGAGTCACAAATTTTAATGAACCTGTATGAGGGATGATAGAGCATTCCAATGTTATTAAAATATATAGAATACATGAATAACAAAATTAATAAACCACAACAAAAAATCTAACAATATTTAAAATGTCTCTTCACCTTGAGGACCCCATCTACCAAATTATTAGATTATTTTGATAGATGCTGGAAAATATTGGATAGGACACAATACACAAAATATAGGATGTAAGGGAAAAAAATGTATAAAAAACAAGAAATATTAGAAAAAAATCCCTATGACAAAATTTTATGTAAAAATATCCAATAAGAAACATTTTTAATGGAGAAATTTTAAGCAATCCTTCTAAAAAGATGTACACAAGACAAAGAAGCCCTTCTTTACTGATACTGTTCAACACAGTTGTAGATGTCCTGACTAACATCTTAAAATAAAAAATAGAATAGGATGTGTAAAGAACAAAATGGAATAGAGCACAGTGTTATTATTTACAAATAATAACATAATGGTATACTAAAAAACAGATGAATCAATTGACAAATGTTTGAAATAACAGAAGAGATTTCAGGAGGTCAATACACAAAAATCCATAGCTTTCATATATACCAGCAATAACCAATTAGAAACAGGAAAAGAAACCTAAAAATTATACATAGTAGGAACAAAAATTTATAAATTATCTTGAAATTAAATTTGTGTAAGAAAAATTAAAACACAAAGTAAAATATATTAAAAAATCTGATTATATAGAGTTGTATACCATCTTTTTAGATAATAAAAATAATATTGTAAAAAAGAGAAAATAATATTTAAACATAAAAATTGATAAATCTGAAAACTTTAAAATTTGTAAATTTGAAAATTCACATTAAATAGTTCAATTCATAAAAGGATACTAGACCAAATTAACTAATTGATAACAAGTTCAAAAAATATTTGCAGAGTATAAAATAAGCAAGGGATTAATATCTGAAATACTATGGAGCTCCCACTCCAGTGAGGGGGTACAGGAAATGAAGATAAAAAGCAAGAAAAAATGGGCATTAGGAATATGAAATATACAGAACAGGCAATGTTAATTGCTAATAAATACAGACAAACGTGGTGCTTCATATAGAAATAAATGCAAATTAGTATGATAATAAAATAACTATATTTATAGGACACTATAATTTAAATTAAAACACTACCTACACATATTCTTTTTCAGGATTCATCAGTAACTAAATACACATGTGGAAAGAAGTATAGTACATACCCTACAGTAAGTATCTATGGGGGATTTAAAATATCAAAATTTGAATGGGAGGGGTGGGGAAAATGTAATTTAAAAAGGAGCTTTATCTGGACAAATCATGATAGTAAGCCATAATCAGAGAAGGATGACTATCTCAGTGTGTCTCTGTGTGTGTTTTAATTCCTGAGGTCCTTAAAACGAAAAATAAAACTGTAAATTAAAATATAGAGAATCAATTCCAGACCTACTTAAGTAGAGGATCCAAGAATGAGGATCTTTAATCTATATTTAACATAAATAATCAACATATTTCTATACACCAAGAAAAATAACTTGGAAAATAAAATTTCAAAAATACTTATGGAAGGTAGTCATTTAATTTTTTTAAAGTTAGGAAGTCTTTAGAATGTATATAAAATATTAGAATTATAAGTAAATTTAACAGTGTTATTGGATCAAGGTCTATACATAAGAATCAAATTTATTTCTATATGCTAGCAAGAATCAACTTGAAAACAAAATTTAAAATACGTATGAAAAATCACACATTGAATTAAGATTCAGAAAGATTTTAAACAGAGGAATTTAAAACTTGTAAATATGTCTTCTGCTGAATTTTCTGAAACTTAGTAGATATCTCCTAGCACTAAACTGAATGAAAGATTACTGATTTCAAGAATAAATAATTTATCTTAAGAAACTGTTAGACCTTGACTTCCCTATGTTTTCCCTATGTTTTCAGCTTCAATTCATTCTCTTAATAGCATTTTAAAGCAATCAGTTATCTTGATATGTATAGTAATATTGACTACTATGAACTGAGTGAGCAATGTCTCTGCCTCTCCATAATTACATATCATATGTCTGAATTCCAGAAGCAAGATTTCAGCTTCAAATAGCCTAAATGAAATGTTGACTAGACCGATGCATTTTGCTGTTGGGGTGTACATTTCTTGTTCTCCAGGAGTGAAACTACGGAGACTTATTCCATCTTACAAATGATTTTGGGGAAAAGGAGAGTAGGAACTGGTAGATGCAGCATAACAAGACTGATCAAATATTAGGTGAATGACCACTACATAAAAACATAATTCTAACTATTTTGGTATATTACTCCTCATAGTAGTTCTCAAAAATTCACAACAATATTGATTTTCCACTTTGGGCGAGTCAGAGCTGATTGGAAAAGTTACAATCAAAGAGAGAAATATACTCTGCAAGTACTCAGATTCAATTAAAAGATTCAAACTTGTGAGTTTGGATATAACATTGGCAATATTGAGAGTTCTAAAATATGCCTTCTTTAAACTGCAAATAACCTTTCTCTGTACCATGCTACTTTTCCTCACCTATGCTAATTTATATTGGGCCATTAATTCAAATACTTTATTTCAAATTATGTAATATTCTGTACTAAATGCAATTTTGAGGGATCATTAAAAATATTTGATTCAATGGAGTAAACTACTTCTTTCTGAACATATGGGTAGGGGTTAGAAAAACAGATGTACAACACAGAAGCCCAAGTATACTGCTATTACATGTTAATGTTAGGGCTCATATTCTCTGAAATTTCATAGCCTGATCCCTGTCTATTTTCTTATGATTCTAAATAATGGGGCTGCTTAACCTAATCCAATAGAGTCTTCAGATGTATATATATTCTTTACTCTCAGTGTTGAGACTCCAATTTTCAAAGCCCAGTCAACAGTTTGTCATTTTCTTCCCAAGGATAATTTATAGCAGGGATATTCATTGTCTTCAAGGAAAACATTCTGTCTTACCACAGAATATGTTTCACCCCCATGTTCCAGCATAGTTCTCAGAGTCTGACTTACTTAAGCTTAAATACCACATGTTGGACTCCAAGAATCCAGCCCAAAACAGACTATAACAAAACTAGTCTCATTAAAACTTAGCCTTGGGCTTCCCTGCTGGCGCAGTGGTTGAGAGTCCGCCTGCTGATGCAGGGGACACAGGTTCGTGCCCCAGTCTGGGAAGATTCCGCATGCTGCAGAGCGGCTGGGCCCGTGAGCCATGGCCACTGAGCCTGCATGTCTGGAGTATGTGCTCCGCAACGGGAGAGGCCACAACAGTGAGAGGCCTGCAAAAACTTAGCCTTGTATAAATCCTGGAATAACAAGACCTCATACCTCCTAAGATAATTGTTTGTAAACCCCCAAATTTTAGGGACCTTCAACTGTAAATCCATGTTTTGGAATGTAAAATAATGAAAAAAATTAACACTGTTAATTATGTACTCACTTTACATTATAAGCTAAATTCTTAACTTCTAATTCTGAAGCATGTACTTTCAGATTAATGAATTGGTCAGTTTATGCCAAGAAAATTGCAGTTGTACTTTCATTACATTTCTGTAACAAGGGCCTACTATGGTACTTTAGAATTTTCCTTTTGGGACCTTCGGTTCAAGATGACAGAGTAGAAGGACATGCGCTCACTCCCTCTTGCAAGAGCACCGGAATCACAACTAACTGCTGAACAATCATCAACAGGAAGACACTGGAACTTACCAAAAAAAACCCCACATCCAAAGACACAGGAGAAGCCACAGTGAGACAGTAGGAGGGGCACAATCACAATAAAATCAAATCCCATAACCACTGGGTGGGTGACTCATAAACTGGAGGACAATTATTCCACAGAAGTCCATCCACTGGAATGTTCTGAGCCCCATGTCAGGCTTCCCAACGTGGGGGTCTGGCAATGGGAGGAGGAATTCCCAGAGAATCAGACTTTGAAGCCTAGCAGGATTTGATTGCAGGACTTTGACAGGACTTGGGGAAACAGAGACTCCACTCTTGGAGGGCACACACAAAGTAATGTGCACATCAGGATCCGGTGTGTGTGTGGGGGAGCAGTGACCCTGTAGGAGACCTACCTGCTAGTGTTGGAGGGTTTCCTGCAGAGGCGCAGGTGGCTGTGGCTCACGATGGGGACAAGGACACTGGCAGCAGAAGTTCTGGGAAGTACTCCTTAGCATGAGCCCTTCAGGAGTCTGCCATTAGCCCCACCAAAGAGCCTGTTACCTCCAGTGTTGGGTCGCCTCAAGCCAAACTACCAACAGGGAGGGAACTCAGCCCCACCCATCAGCAGACAAGGGAATTAAAGTTTAACTGAGCTCTGCCCACCAGAGCAACACCCAGCTCTACCCACCACCAGTCCCTCCCATCAGGAAGCTTGCATAAGCCCCTTAGATAGCCTCATCCACCAGAGGGCACAGAGCAGAAGCAAGAAGAACAACAATCCTGCAGCCTGTGAAACAAAAACCACATTCACAGAGAGACAGACAAAATGAAAAGGCAGAGGACTATGTACCAGATAAAGGAACAAGATAAAACCCCTGAAAAACAACCAAATGAAGTGGAGATAGGCAACCTTCCAGAACAAGAATTCAGAATAATGATAGTGAAGATGATCCAGGACCTCGGAAAAAGAATGGAGGCAAAGATTGAGAAGATGCAAGGAATGTTTAACAAAGACCTAGAAGAATTAAAGAACAAACAGAGATGAACAATACAATAACTGAAATAAAAAATACACTAGAAGGAATCAATAGCAGAGAAACTGAGGCAGAAGAACAGAGAAGTGACCTGGAAGATAGAATGGTGGAACTCACTGTGACATTAAATGCACAAACATTTGCATCATAGGGGTCCTAGAAGGAGAAGAGAGAGAGAGAAAGGACCCAAGAAAATATTTGAAGAGATTACGGTCAAAAACTTCCCTAACATGGTAAAGGAAATATCCATCCAAGCCCAGGAAGTGTAGAGTGTCGGCAGGATAAACCCAAGGAGAAACAGGCCAAGACACAAAGTAATAAAATTGACAAAAATTAAAGACAAAGAAAAATTATTAAAAGCTACAAGGGAAAAATGGAAAATAACATACAAGAGAACTCCTATATGTTAACAGCTGATTTCTCAGCAGAAACTCTACAAGCCACAAGAGAGTGGCACGGTATATTTAGAGTGATGAAAGGGAACAACCTAAAACCAAGATTACTCTACCCAGCAAGTATCTCATTCAGATTCAGTGGAGAAATCGAAAGCTTTACAGACAAGCAAAAGCTAAGAGAATTCAGCACCACCAAACCAGCTCTACAACAAATACTACAGGAACTTCTTTAAGTGGGAGACACAAGAGTAGAAAAGAACCTACAAAAACAAATCCAAAACAATTAAGAAAATGGTAATAGGAACATACATATCGATAACTAATTTAAATGTGAATGGATTAAATGTTCCAACCAAAAGACACAGGCTCGCTGAATGGATACAAAAACAAGATCCATATATATGCTGTCTACAAGAGACCTACTTCAGACCTAGGGACACATACAGACTGAAAGTGAGGGGATGGAAAAAGATATTCCATGCAAATGGAAATCAAAAGAAAGCTGGAGTAGCAATACTCATAACAGATAAAATAGGCTTTCAAATAAAGAATGTTACAAGAGAAAAGGAAGGACACTACATAGTGATCAAGGGATCAATCCAAGAAGAAGATATAACAATTATAAATTTATATGCACTGAACACAGGAGCACCTCAATACATAAGGCAAATGCTAACAGCTATAAAAGAAGAAAACAACAGTAACACAAAAATAGTGGGGGACTTTAATACCTCACTTACACCAAAGGACAGATCATTGAGACACAAAATTAGTAATGAAAAACAAGCTTTAAATGACACAATATACCAGATAGATTTAATTTATATTTAAGGACACTCCATCTGAAAACATCAGAGGACACTTTCTCCTCAAGTCCACACAGAACATTCTCCAGGATAAATCACACCTTCGGTCGCAAATCAAGCCTTGGTAAATTTAAGAAAATTGAAATCATATCAAGCATCTTTTCCAACCACAGTGCTATGAGATGAGAAATAAATTACAGGGAAAAACCCACAGACACAAGGAGGCTAAAAAAATATGTTACTAAATAACCAAGAGATCACTGAAGAAATCAAAGAGGAAATCAAAAAATACCTAGAGACAAATGACAACCAAAACATGATGACCGAAAACCTATGGGATGCAGCAAAAGCAGTTCTAAGAGGGAAGTTTATAGCAATACAATCTTACCTCAAGAAACAAGAAAAATCTCAAATAAACAGTCTAACCTTACACCTAAAGGAACTAGAGAAAGAAGAACAAACAAAACCCAAAGTTAGTACAAGGAAAGAAATCTCAAATATCAGAGCAGAAATAAATGAAATAGAAACAAAGAAAACAATAGCAAAGATCAATAAAACTAAAAGCTGGTTCTTTGAGAAGATAAACAAAATTGATAAACCTTTAAACAGACTCATCAAGAAAAAGAGGGAGAGGACTCAAATCAATAAAATCAGAAAGGAAAAAGGAGAAGTTACAACAGACACTGCACAAATACAAATCATCCTAAGAGACTACTACAAGCAAGTCTATGCCAATAAAATGGACAACCTGGAAGAAATGGACAAATTCTTAGAAATGCACAACCTGCGAAGACTGAATCAGGAAGGAATAGAAAATATGAACAGACCAATCACAAGCAGTGAAATTGTAACTGTGATTAAAAATCTTCCAACAAACAAAAGTCCAGGACCAGATGGCTTAACAGGTGAATTCTATCAAGCATTTAGAGAAGAGCTAACATCCATCCTTCTCAAACTCTTCCAAAAAGTTGCAGAGGAAGGAACACTCACAAACTCATTCTATGCGGCCACCATCATCCTGATACCCAAACCAGAAAAAGATACTACAAAAAAAGAAAATTACAGACTAATATCACTGATGAATATAGATGCAAAAATCCTCAACAAAATACAAGCAAAAAGAATCCAACAACATGTTAAAAGGATCATACAACATGATTAAGTGGGATTTATCCCAGTGATGCAAGGATTCTTCAATATATGTAAATCAATCAATGTGATATACCATATTAACAAATTGAAGAATAAAAACCATATCATCTCAATAGATGCAGAAAAAGCTTTTGACAAAATTCAATACACTTTTATGATGAAAACTCTCCAGAAACTGGGCATAGAAGCAAACTACCTCAACACAATAAAAGCCATATATGACAAACCCACAGCCAACATCATTTTCAATCGTGAAAAACTGAAAGAATTTCCTGTAAGATCAGGAACAAGACAAGAATGTCCACTCTAGCCACTCTTATTCAACATAGTTTTGGAAGTCCTAGCCACAGCAATCAGAGAAGAAAAAGAAATCAAAGGAATACAAATTGGAAGAGAAGAAGTAAAACTGTCACTGTTTGCAGATGACATGATACTATACACAGGTAATCCTAAAGATGCCTCCAGAAAGCTACTAGAGCTAAGCAACGAACTTGGTAAAGTTGCAGGATACAAAATTAATGCACAGTAATCTCTTGCTTTCCTACACACTAACAACAAAAGATCAGAAAGAGAAATTAAGGAAACACTCCCAGTTACCACTGCAACAAAAAGAATAAAATACCTAGGAATAAACCTACCTAGGAAGACAAAAGACCTGTATGCAGAAAACTATAATACAGTGATGAAAGAAATCAAAGATGACACAAACAGTTGGAGAGATATACCATGTTCTTGGTTTGGAAGAATCAGTATTGTGAAGATGACTATACTGCCCAAAGCAATCTACAGAATCAATGCAATCCCTACCAAATTATCAATGGCATTTTTTACAGAACTAGAAGAAAAAATCTTAAAATTTGTATGGAGACACAAAGGACCCTGAATAGCCAAAGCAGTCTTGAGGGAAAAAAAAGGGAATTAGACCCCCTGACTTCAGAGTATACTACAAAGCTACAGTAATCAAGACAATATACTGGCACAAAAACAGATATATAGATCACTGGAACAGGATAGAAAGCCCAGAGGTAAACCCATACACCTATGGTCAACTAATCTATGACAAAGGAGGCAAGGATATACAATACACAATATACACTTGTCTCTTCAACAAGTGGTGCAGGGAAAACTGGACAGGTACATGTAAAAGAATGAAATTAGAACACTCCCTAACACCATACACAAAAATTAACTCAAAATGGATTAAAGACCTAAGTATAAGACTGGACACTATAAAACTCTTAGAGGAAAACATACAAAGAACACTATTTGACTTGAATCACAGAAGGATCTTTTTTGACCCACTTCCTAGAGTAATGGAAATAAAAGCAAAAATAAACAAATGGGACCTAATGAAACTTAAAAGCTTTTGCACAGCAAAGGAAAGTATAAACAAGATGAAAAGACAACCCTCAGAATGGGAGAAAATATTTGCAAATGAATCGATGGACAAAGGATAATCTCCAAAATATATAAACAGCTGATGCAGCTCAATATCAAAAAAACAAACAACCCAATCAAAAAAATGGGCAGAAGACCTAAACAGACATTTTTCCAAAGAAGACATACAGATGGCCAAGAGGCACATGAAAAGCTGCTCAACATCACTAATTATTAGAGAAATGCAGATCAAAACCTCAATGAGATATCACCTCACACCGGTCAGAATGGGCATCATCAGAAAATCTACAAACAAAATTGCTTGAGAGGGTGTGGAGGAAAGGGAACCCTCTTGCACGGTTGGTGGGAATGTAAATTGATACAGCCACTATGGAGAACAGTACGGAGATTCCTCAGAAAACTAAAAATAGAATTACCATATGACTCAGCAATCCCACTACTGGGCATATACCCAGAGAAAACCATCATTCAAAAAGACACGTGCACCCTAATGTTCATTGCAGCACTATTTACAATAGCCAGGTCATGGAAGCAACCTAAATGCCCATCAACAGACGAATGGATAAAGAAGAAGTGGTTCATATATACAGTGGAATATTACTCAGCCATAAAAAGGAATGAAATTGGGTCATTTGTATTGATGTGGATGGACCTAGAGACTCTCATAAAGAGTGAAGTAAGTCAGAAAGAGAAAAACAAATATCGTATATTAAGGCATATATGAGGAATCTAGAAAAACTGGTACAGATGAACTGGTTTGCAAGGCAGAAATAGAGACACAGATGTAGAGAACAAACATATGGACACCAAGCAGGGAAAGCAGTGGGGTGGTGGTGGTGGTGGCAGTGGGATGAATTGGGAGATTGGGATTGACATAGATACACTAATATGTATAAAATAGATAACTAATAAGAACATGCTTTATAAAAAAATTAAATTAAATTTAAAAAATTTTTTGCTTTTGTTCACATTTTTGAGTTGATATCTCCACTTTCTATAAGAGAAATGATCATATTAACAAAGCTTAACTTAATATTTCTTGAACTTTAAAGCTATTCTTAATTTCTATCTGATGCTACAACATTAGGTTTTTTGTGTGAAGAACACAAACAGATAAATATAAAATAATAGCCTTTTGATTATCTCCTAAATTTCATAGACTTTCTCTAGCAATTTTAACTGGAATTTGGAAGTGGCTTCTCAAGATCATGTGAAAGTTAATTTATCTCATTTTCTCTGTCAAATATTTCTATTTTATCCTTGACTATTTTTGAATGCAGCTTGGAATCCAAAGAATAGAGGTCTTTTTTAAAAGTCAGTCTTCCTGCATAGTGTTTAATGGTTAGATATATCCCTGAGGAAGGATCTAAATTCATTGCAAATGATACTTTAATGGAGCCTAGCTTTTTTGTCACGCGAAGAGAGCCAAATGAATGTAGCAGCCAGCAGCAATTCCTATGGGAAGCAGTGCAACGTGAAGCAAGTGATGCTGTCAGAAATAAGTAAATAAATACCTCTAGCTTTCCCATTCTAACAATTTAATCCCATCAAAGAAATGCAGAACATGATTTACATGTTGTTGATAATCTTTTTAAAGAACAAGTCCATCTGCTATGGTTTGTTTGCACTTATATATCTGTTAGGTATTTTTTTCATGATATGCTGGAGAAATTATGAGCTCCTACAAAGTTGCAAGATGTTCATAAGTGAATATATATTCATTTACTTTATAGAAATGACCCCCTTTCATAGCCATGGGTTATGTTAATTTGTCAGTGTCCATTCTAAAGCACTGTATGTTATCTTTTTTACATATATTGTCCTATACATTATGTTAGGAATATCCATGGCTCTGAATGACTTTACACAGCTATGAAATTTAAAACAGAGGAAGAGTGGGAGTGGGAGGAGGAAGAGAAGCACACATGAAATACCTGACTGGAGTTAGCATTCTCTTCAGGAGAGAAGCAAATTCCATGAGAAGTAACTGTTGTAAACTTAATAAGAGTCTAAATAGTTGCAACAGGAGGTAACAATGATTTTATACTCGAGTTAATATTTTCAATAGAAGTCTCATTATAGAAATTTTCTATGCTGTTCATTTCTTTCATTTCTATTTTCTTATGAGATATATACAATAGTTCATAAAGAAAAGCAAATAAAGTAGGTATATTATTATGAACTAGAAATTACTAAATTTTAAAGAGGATGAATTGATCACTCTTTACATTTATGCTAGTCAATTTTATGTTTTTTCCCTTTTTCTTATATTTGATGTTTTTCCTTCTGTTTTTAAAATTTTTTATTTTATATTGGAATATAGTTGATTTACAACGTTGTGCTTCGGGTGTACAGCTGTGAATTAGTTATACATATATATATTTTTTGTTTTCCAGATATAGGCTATTACAGAGTATTGAGTAGAGTTCCCTGTGATACATAGTAGGTGCTTGTTGATTATCTATTTTATATATAGCAGCGTGTATATGTTAATCCCAAACTCCTAATTTATCCCTCCACTGTAGCTTTCCTCTTTGGTAACCAAAAGTTTATTTTCTAAGTCTGTGACTCTGTTTCTGTTTTGTAAATAAGTTCATCTGCATCATTTTTTAGATTCCACATGTAAATGATATCATATGGTATTTGTCTTTGTCTGACTTACTTTACTTAGGATGATAATATCTAGGTCCATCCATGTTGCTGTAAATGGCATTATTTCATTTCTTTTAATAGCTGAGTAATATTCCATTGCATATATGTACCACATCTTCTTTATTCATCTGTTGATGGACATTTAGGTTGCTTCCATGTTTTGGCTACTGTAAACAGTGCTGCAATGAACACTGGGGTGCATGTATCTTTTCAAATTATGGTTTTCTCTGGATATATGCCCAGGTGTGGGATTACTTGGTCATGTGGTAGCTCTATTTTTAGATTTTTAAGGAAACTCCATAGTGTTCTCCATAGTGGCTATACCAATTTACGTTCCCACCAACAGTGCAGGAGGGTTCCCTTTTCTCCACACCCTCTCCAGCTTTTATTGTTTGTAGACTTTTTGACAATTGCCATTCTAGCCGGTGTGAGGTGATACTTCATTGCAGTTTTGATTTGCATTTCTCTAATAATTAGTGATGTTGAGAGTCGTTTCATGTGCTTTTTGGCCACCTGTATGTCTTCTTTGGAGAAATGTTTATTCAGATCTTCCACCCATTTTTTGATTGGGTTGTTTGTTTTTTTGCTGATTGAGCTGCATGAGCTGTTTGTTTACTTTGGAGATTAATCCCTTGTCGGTCACTTTGTTTGCAAATAAGTTCTCCCATTCTGAGGTTGTCTTTTTGTTGTGTTTATAGTTTCCTTTGCTGTGCAAAAGCTTTTAAGTTTAACTAGATCCCATTTTTTAATTTTTGTTTTTATTTTCATTACTTTAGGAGGTGGACCAAAAAAAGGTTTTGCTGCAATTTATGTCAGAGAGTGTTCTATGTTTTCCTCTAAGAGTTTTATAGTATTCGATCTTACATTTAGGTTTTCAATCCATTTTGAGTTTAGTTTTGTGTATGATGTTAATGAGTGTTCTAACTTCATTTGTTTACATGTAGCTGTCCCATTTTCCCAGCACCACTTATTGAAGAAACTGCCTTTTCTCCATTGTATATTCTTGCCGCCGTTGTCATAGATTAATTGGCCATAGGTGCATGGGCTTATTTCTGGGCTTTATATCCTGTTTCACTGATCTATAAGTCTGTCTTTGTGCCAGTACCATACTGTTTTGATTACTGTAGCTTTTTAGTATAGTTTGAAGTCAGGGAGCCTCATTCCTCCAGCTCCATTTTTTTCTTTTCAAGATTCCTTTGGCTATTTGGGGTCTTTTGTGTTTCCATACAAATTTTAAGGTTTCTTAGTTTTAGATTTGGAAAAATGCCATTGGCAATTTGATAGGGATTGCATTGAATCTGTAGATTATCTTGGGTACTACAGTCATTCTGACAATATTGTTTCTTCCAATCCAGGAACATGGTATATCATTCCGTCTGTTTGTGTCCTCTTTGATTTCTTTCATCAGCATCTCATAGTTTTCAGAGTACAGATCTTTTGCCTCCTTAGGTAGATTTATTCCTAAGTATTTTCTTTTTGATGCAGTGATAAATGGGATTGTTTCTTTAACTTCTCTTTCTGATCTTTCATTGTTAATGTATAGAAATGCAACAGGTTTCTGTGTATTAACTTTGTATACTGCAACCTTACCAAATTCATTGATGAGCTCTAGTAGTTTTCTGGTAGCATCTTTAGGATTTTCTATGTATAGTATCATGTAATCTGCAAGCAGTGACAGTTTTAATTATTCTTTTCCAATTTGGATTCCTTTTATTTCTTTTTCTCCTCTTATTTTCATGGCTAGGACTTCCAAAACTATGCTGAATAAATCTGCTATAAACATCCATATTCAGATCTTTGTAAGAAAATAAATTTTCAGCTCCTTTAGGTACATATCAAGGACTACAATAGCTGGATAAACACAGCAAGAGTATGTTTAGTTTTCTAAGAAACCACTGAACTGTCTTCCAAAGTAGCTGTACTGTTTTGCATTCCCACCAGCAGTGTATGAGGGCTCCTGTACCTCCACATCCTCATCAGCCTTTGGTATTTTCAGTGTTCTGAGTTATGACCATTATAGTGGTGTGTAGTGGTATCTCACTGTTTTAATTTTCCAAATGATATATGATATGGAACATCTTTTCACGTGCTTATTTGCCATCTGTGTATCTTCTTTGGTGAAGCATCTGTATAGATCTTTTACCTATTTTTAAATTGGGTTGTTCATTTTCTTATTGTTGAGATTTAAGAGTTCTTTGAATATTTTAGATAAGTCTTTCATCAGATAAATTTCAAATAAAACTATACCATTTCACAGGTAGTGAAATTACCTTATAATAACAAACTATATTTAATTCCTCTCTCCCATCCATCGAAACATTGATGATGCTCATTTCACTCATATGTAAGTTACAGTCATCCAATACATTGTTGTTATTATTTTAAACAAATTATTCTCTGCTACATCAATTAAGAATTATAAAATTAAAGTTTTTATTTTACCTTCACTTATTCCTTCTGCGATGATCTTCCATTTTTTATGTAGACCCAAGTTTCTGACCCATATCATTTTCCTTTCCTCTGAAGAACTTTTTTTAATATTTCTTGCAAGACAGATCTACTGGTAACAAATCTCAATTTTATTTGTCTGAGAAAGTCTTTATTTCCCCTTTATTTTTGAAGGATGATTTTGAAGAATTCTATGTTGGGAGATTTTTTTTTTTGAATACGAAATATTTTACTCATTTCTTTTTGCTTGCACAGTTTATAAGCAGAATTTGGATGGTCTCATCTTTGCTCCTCTGTAGTTAAGGTTTCCCCCCTCCACCCCCCCCAGGCCCTGGATACTTTCAGAATTTTTTTAATCTTTGACTTTCTGCAGTTTAAATATGATATTCTAAATGTAGTTTATTCAGCATTTATCCTGCTTAGTGTTTTCTGAACTTCTTGGCTCTGTAGTTTGGTATGTGACATTAATTGGGGGAAATTCTGATTATTTCCTAAAGTATTTCTTCTGTTCCTCTCTCTTCTCTCCTTCTGCTATTCCCATTGTGCATTTGATATACCTTTTGTTGTTGTCCCACAGTTCTTGGATAGTCTTGTTCTTTTTTTTCTTTTCAATCTTTTTTCTATTTGCATTTCAGTTTTAGAAGTTTCTACTGACAGATCCTTATGCTCAGAGATTCTTTCCTCAACTGTGTCCAATCTATTAATGAACCCATTAAAGATCTTTTTTTCTGTTATAAGGTATTGTTTTTAATATCTCTAATATATCTTTTTTTCTTAGAATTTCCATTACCAATTTGCTGTCAAATGTTGTCTATCTTTTCCATTAGAATCCTTAGCATATCAACCATAATTTTTTGTTTGTTTGTTTATTCTTACAGTCTGATATTTTCAAATTCTCTGCTATGTCTGAGTCTAGTTCTAACAGTCTTGCTCTGTCTGTTACAACTGTGTTTTTTTTTTGTTTCTTTGTTTGTTTTGCCTTTTGGTATGTCTTGTAATTGGGGAGTAAAGGCTGGACATGATATACTAGGTAAAAGCAACTCAGGTAAACAGGCCTTCAATAACGTGGTGGTAAGACATGTGGGAGAGGGGGATATTCCTGTAATATGATTAGGTCTCAATCTTTTAGTGAGCTATGCCCCTAGGCTATGAAGTGCATCTCAGTTCTTTTCTCTTGCTTCAGGTGGGCAAGGATGGCTAGAGGGGCTTTGAGTTGGGTAATTCTGTTTCACCAGGTATGTTAGATTCTGATAAAACTCCAATAGGTTAAGCTCTGGTAAAATATTGGGTTGGCCAAAAAGTTCAACCCAATAGTTTCTCTTGAGGGTAGGCCTTTTTTAGAAGAACAGAATGCTCTGGCTATTTCAAAATGGTTACTTTTCCCCCTCATCTTGATAGAAGCTAGAATGGATTTGTCTATGATATTCTCTGTAACAACCTGGTAGAACTCTAGGGTTTGTTTAATCATGAAATTGTGGGCTCCTCCCCGAGTTTTTACCTCTCAGACTGTCACACTGAGCCTCTGGAAATTCATCAATTACAGTTCAGGTTTTGCTACAAAGCATTGGCTTCAGGGGAGATTTCAGCTTGTGAGTTTTCTTCTCAGCTAAGTTGTGATTCTCTGTATCCTCCTGTCTCTTCAATTTTGGAGGCAGTGATATGCCCTGCGACCTCATTTCTCTGGTAGAGCTAAGATCAATTTTTGATTTTTCCATTTGTTCAGCTTTTTTTTTTGTTAGGATAGAGTGGTGACTTCCAAGCTCTCTTCCAGGAGTCTGGAGGTCTTTTGTATGTATTATTTTTGTGATTTGTTAGTCATCTTGAATATATAGATTGATTAATTTTACCAACTTCAGAAAAGTTTCAGATGTTCATTCCCTCCAAATATTTCATCTACCCATTCTTTCTCTCTTTTCTTTTTGAAAATCCAATTAGATATATGTTAGATCTTTACCTCATCCCTAGTTCTTCTTCTTTTTTTTTTAAATAAATTTATTTATTTTTGGCTGTGTTGGGTCTTCGTTTCTGGGCGAGGGCTTTCTCTAGTTGCGGCGAGTGGGGGCCACTCTTCATCGCTGTGCACGGGCCTCTCACTGTCACGGCCTCTCTTGTTGCAGAGCACAGGCTGCAGATGTGCAGGCTCAGTAGTTGTGGCTCACGGGCCCAGTTGCTCCGTGGCATGTGGGATCTTCCCAGACCAGGGCTCGAATCCGTGTCCCCTGCACTGGCAGGTGGATTCTCAACCACTGCACCACCAGGGAAGCCCTCTAGTTCTTCTTAACTCTTTTTTTTACCTTTCATCTTTTCACTTTTATGTGTTCCATTCTGTAAAAATCCTTCTACATTGCCAATTTCCTTTTCATGTGTTTCTGTCTAATCTGATGTTAAATAAATTCACTGGAGATTTTTATTTCAATTATTATGTAGATAGATAAGAGAGATAAATATATTTCTAGAAGGCTTACTTATTTTCCTCAAATACATTAGTTTTTTGGGTAATTTTTAGTTCCTAGCAGATTTTTTAAAACATTTCTTTGGGGTTTCCTTGGTGGCGCAGTGGCTAAGAATCCACCTGCCAATTCAGGGGACATGAGTTCAAGCCCTGGTCTGGGAAGATCCAAAATGCCGCAGAGCAACTAAGCCCGTGCACCACAACTACTGAGCCTGCGCTCTAGAGCCCGTGAGCCACAACTACTGAGCCTGCGCACCTGGAGCCTGTGCTGTGCAACAAGAGAGGCCATTGCAATGAGAAGCCTGCACACCGCAACGAAGAGTGGCCCCCACTCACTGCAACTAGAGAAAGCCCACGCACAGCAACAAAGACCCAACACAGCCAAAAATAAATTTCAAAACATTAAAAAAAATTGAAAATTAAAAAAAACACATTTCTTTGTATATGGTAAAGCGTTATTTTTAGGTAATTTGTGTCTGATAATTCCAGTATTGATGTATATTCAGGTCTGTTTCAGCGCTTTACTTTTCTGCTACTTTTCATTAACAGGGACTTAGTCATGATGCTTATATGCTTGCATATTTTTTTTGTATATGTTTTTCACATTTTCCTCACAAAATTGTTTATGAGAAGTGCTTTATCTATTTATTTCATTTTTTCCACTTTTTGCTTCTTAATTACTGGAAATCAGGCAAAGAAACAATATTTTAAGAAAGAGGAAAAAGAGAGGAAGATAAGAGAAGAAAAGAGAGAGAGAGAATAGCAATATTAGGTATATTTATCTTGACTCCTGAACTCTGTACAATATGTAGCTGGCAGAATCAGTAATTCTTCACTGCTTTTGATTGTTCAATTTCTTGATCAGAATTATTTCTGAAGATTCTCTCTTTTTATCAGTGTTCCCTATGACACTGGGATGTGCATTTTTCTTCTCTATATACATTTTTATTAACTTATATATGATATTGGCTTTAGCTCTCTCTCATGTAGTAATTGAGTATATTAGCTTACTTTCTCCTTAACTGACACACACCAATTACAGACGAAAAATGTCTTCAATTTTTTAATCAGCAGTTTAGATCCATTTATATTCTTTTAAAAACTAGAATGCAGTGGAGAAGCGTGTATGCAAAACATGTGCATATTAGTTCTACAAGCCATAGCGAATTTCTGCAGTAAACATACAGAACAGATATAGGAAGAGACAAAAATCCTTCAATATGTCCATTCCCTCCTTAAGCATTTTAATATTCTCTCCAGTGCCTTTATAAGGCAATATGCTTATAAATAAGCACACTATTTCCCATGCTATTCAAGTTCTTTACTCTGGTTGTTGCTTGTTCTTACTTCATTCTAATAAATAAGCATTACCTCTTGCCCTTGTTCTTTCTCCTTATCATCCAAAATTTATGCTTTGGCTATGTTGATTTATTTTAGTCTCAAATTCCAGATACTTCTAAGCTTGTCTACCATACCACATTACCAACAAGAGAAGAAATTAAATGTGAGGTTCCTTATTTTTTTCAAAAGTAGAACTTTAGATCTACCTACATTCATGCATCCTTAACGTAGTCAGCCTCTGAAAGACAGGGACATAATGTTTCTTGCCTTCTTCTATATATCAAAACTGACTGGGTTTTGTCTTACCTGAGGTCTGTTCAGTGCAGACTTCTAAATGATAGATTGCTCCAGGGTCTGTCATCTAGCATTTTTTTCTTTTCTCTTTTTGCTTCCCTTTGTGCAATACCACAGCTTTTAAATGAAGTCCCCACCAATAACAAACCTGATCACATTTCTTACCACTCCCCTTCTCTCTACTCCAGACACACTGGTCTCCTCTTTTAGCTTTGTTTTCCCCGTCGAGACGAACTTGATTTAAAAAATTATTTATATATGCGGACTCCACACCCACTTTCTTTCATACTCTAAATTTGCTCACTTGCCAACCCTAGGTATTCACATGATTTTATTTTTATACCTATATGCACATGAACTTACAAATTTATTTCTCTAGCCCAGAGCTCCTCTATGAGCTGTGAAACTTATACCGATTCCCTGCCTCCTTTACATTTCCACTTAGATGTGAAAAAGGCACACTGAGCTCCAAATATTCAAAACTGAAAATAATCATTTCTATTGTGGCTGAACCCAGGGCTTCCTCTAATATCCTCTAAGTGAATGTCAAAAACACGTATAATTCTAGAACACTAGGACCTTCCTTGGCTCCACTTTACCCATTTCTGTGTATGAAAACTATTTCTAATTTTCATTATTTATTTAAAAACCTTTATTTTAAATTAAAGTACAGTGCATATAAATACAAGAATACAAATCATCAGTATAGAGCTCAGTAAATTATCATACAATTACCAGCACTGGAAAAACCTATTCATGTTTCTTCCTTGTTACTATCCTTCTATCCTCCCCCAAAATAAATACTATCCTGATCTCTAACACCATGAATTAGTTTTGAGTAACTCTGAACTTTATAAAATGGATTCATATATTATGTATTTGTTTGTATGTCTTTTTTTCACTCAACATTATGTTTGCAACATTCAACCATATTTTTGCTTACAGCAGTGGTTCATTAATTTTTCAGTTCTGTATATAATTCCATTGTATGAATATACAAAATTTAATTATCCATTATTCTGTTGATGACTTTTTCAGTTATTTCAAATTTTTGGCTGTTACACTGAGCCTAGTGTTAACATTTTTTGTGAGTCTTTTTGGTGCTCAAAAAGACTGTACATATACAGTCTGTTGGATTTATCTATATGTACATATAAGTCTGTTGTTAACTTTTTGTGAGTATTTTTGGTGCCCAAAAAGACTGTACATATAAGTCTGTTGGATTTATCTATAAGTCTAATTTTTGGATTATAATGTATGTATAGACTTGACTATGGTAGATAATGACCAGTCATTGATTTTTCACACTTGGATAATTTTTAAATATTTTCTTTGTCTTCAACTATATTCATACAACTTTTAAGAAAGTACAATTACTAAATTATTGCAATAATCTCCTCTCTGAATCAACATGGGATCCGCTTCAATAATACTGCCTTCTTCTAGACTCATTAATCTTTTTGGAAATGAAGATATGACCCTTACTTACACTTCCACCACAGCACATCTGAATATGATGTGCCCTACTCCCACTCCCTACTTCTTATGCAACCACCACCACAAGCACAACATTTGCCTATCAACTCCCGATCTTCCACTTAAATATTTGCTCATATTTATATGTACTAATATAATACAGATACAATTATACATATATTACTGTGATTCTTTTATAAATGCCTCTCTGCTACAAGATTGTAAGTTTTGTAATGGCAGAGACTCGATGTTATTTCTCCTCCAACTTTGGATCCATAATGCCTAGAAAAATGTATATGACATAGTAGGTATTGAAAAGAAATTGTTATTGAATGCATGAATAAATGAGTGCTATTTACCCCATGTGGAAAACTTTCTCTTCCCTTTCATATTCTCACTTTATCTGGTTAATCACAATGCATCCTTCATATCTTAACTTATACATTGTTGACTAGGATATCTTTCGAACCAAAACTTTAGTAAAGTGCTCCCCTACTATTGTGCTTTACTTGCAATCAGTTCTTTCTTATTCTAATTTAGCATATGATGCAGCAATGTCTATCTAGTTTAAAAACTCCCTGAGATAGAAGCTGTATCATGTTCACAAGAAAACCCCAGTTCCTAAAACAATTACTAAAATAAAGTATAATTATGTAAATTTTTTTTTCCTGACTTGGGACTAGTTTTTTCATTTAAAAAAATTAAATAATGTCTTCATTTTTATTCAATATAAGAGTGTCATATGATTCATTACATTAGTTCCAGATGATAAATATGAATTGCTTCAGGCATGACAGTGTCAAAAGTAATTCACTATCTAAAAAGTAAGATGAAGAAAGAGATGAAGAAGAGTAGGAGAAAAGGAAGAAGAGGCTAGGATAGAGGAGGAAAAGAAAAGGAAAAAAGAAAAGAAGGAGTAAGAGGAACAGAGAAGTTTGTAATATAAGGATTAAAAACTACTTTCCCTCTTCATCTTCTTTTCACTTGTACTGACCTCAGCCTTCAATATTTCTAACTTTCATTGCTTTTTTAGTCCAAAGCTCCAACAATAGATTGTTGTAAAATATCACGGAAGATATTTTGAAGTGTGTGTAATTCACCCCTAAAGTACAAAACCCTAAGAATATATATACATACATACACAGTACATATATATACATATATGTGTACATACACACATATATACATGTATATATGTGTGTATATATTGAATATATATATTTTTAATTAGTAAAGCTTTTGTTTTGTTCTTTTAATTGCAATAATCAATGCTGACAAGGCTGAAGTGTGGCGGGCACTCTCGTGGAGTTGGGTACCATGGTACTACCCCCTCTTAGAACTGAGTTTCGTAGTTTTTTTTATTTTTTGGCCACACCATACAGCATGCAGGATCTTAGTTCCCTGACCAGGGATGGAACCCGCGTCCCCTGCAGTGGAAGTGCAAAGTCTTAAACTGCGAGGGAAGTATATATATGTACATGTATATATATGTATGTGTATATGTGTGTATATATATATTATTATTAGGGTTTTGTATTTTAGGGGTGAGCTACAAATACTTCAAAACATCTTCCTTACTAAAACATATATATATATATATATATATATGTATGTATGTATATATAATGTGTCTTCAGTTTCTACAGCAGCTTTATCAAAGAGTCAGTAGTCCTAAAATTGACTTGGGACTATTTATCTACTTCTCTGAAATATGAATAGCTCTCCATTTCTAGAAATGACTAAAGACTGAGTAGATCAAATGAACAGGTAAATATATTTCATCAGACCTTGATATATATTTATATAGATTCTGTAAAATTGTTTCAAAGTTATTTTATCCAATTTCAACAAATTATGAAAATGCATTAGTAATATTGATTGATTAAATTATTTTTCAAAAATTTCAAGAATTCTACACATTTGCTCATCATTTACTGTGAATTAAATGTAACCCATGATGTTAAATATGCAATTGTCATTAGTTGTTTAAAAGAGAGAGAGGGAAGAGTCTTGATTGCATAGAGAATACCAATGTTGGTTGAAATGGGAATTATGTCCTTTACACAAAGATGATATTTTTCCACTGATGGCAAAGATAATAATGACTTAGTAGCATGATGGCTACAGTACACAAGGAAGAGTAATAGTAAACAATCCATAGTTTATGGAGACATTATTAGAGTGATTTAAGGGTTAAGAAACCTCTGAGAAGCTAATGATCAATAACTGTCAGTAGTTTATATTGATTAACTATGTACAACGTACGTGGTAAAGTACTTGAAGACCACACTATGAAATATATCCTCTGGGCAGCAGAAATATTAAAATTTGAAGGAAAAAGATGAGGTTGACTCTGCTTTGATTTATGCTATTTAAACATAAAATGTTTTCACATTAATGGTTGCTTTCAGAATTAAAAGGATCACAAATGTACACTAAAATTATAAATATTAACAACTCCTCTATTTCCTAATAAAACAATACAGAGTTGTTAATTTGCATTTGAAATTTTTATTCTTAAAATATGTATCAGGGTAAACACAAAAAGTGCAGTATAAAATGAGGTTATATGGGAGTCAAATGGCTTCTGCTGTTCAAACAAGCATAAATATTTATTACTATTATTCAATATCAAATTAATCCAATGTTATTTTTTAGGAGATTACAGGAGCCATAAGAAAAAGTAAGCCTTCTAAAAATAGTAGTATAATTTTATTCTATTTCATCAGTAAATTTTAAATATTCAATAATATATTTTTTTCAATAACAATAATGCTTCTTACCAATTATTTCCACACATGGAACATATTATCTGTTTCTTTAGAATCTTTAGCTTTATCTAAAAAAATACATTTTTATTCACCTCATGAAGTTAATTCAGGAAAGAACATTTAGGTAAATTTCTGTCATTAATACAGCTCTAGTTTTTTTCATAATCTTCCAAAAGATGACTGTGCATGGTATCTCATAGTCTTTAAATTGATGATCAATACTGAAAATTTATTTTTCTATTCTTTTTTTTTTTTTGCGGTACACGGGCCTCTCACTGCTGTGGCCGGCCTCTCCCGCTGTGGAGCACAGGCTCCGGAGGCGCAGGCTCAGCGGCCATGGCTCACGGGCACAGCCGCTCCGCGGCACGTGGGATCCTCCTGGACCGGGGCATGAACCCGCGTCCCCTGCATCGGCAGGCGGACTCCCAACCACTGCGAAACCAGGGAAGCCCCCTATTTTTCTATTATTGAGTACAGATAGAAACCAAAATTTTACGTCTGTGATTATACTGGTACAATCAGAACCTGTGAGTTGTAAAACAATTGCCGAACACATTTTATGCTTTGGTCTCCAAAGTACTTTAAAATTAAATACAACGCAGAAGCCCTGCAGCTTTGGATACTCATGCTCTCCTTGTTCACACATCATGGTGAACATCATTGCTGGGAATCAAATATGCAGAACTAATACTGTATAGTTCTCAAAAATAGAACTCTGGAAGCTATGTAAAATATACTTCTTACTCTTGCACATGTAATTAAGATAACATCTAAGCCTGTGTCCAAATTATCTGGCAAGGAATCTCTCCTAATCTCTAAACTTTTGCCACAAAAGTTAAGCTTTCTGTCTCTTCTTTCTATAGTTGGTAATCCCCAAATGGTTATCATATACTCTAGCAGTAGCTGGAGGTTTGGTCTTTAAACATTCACTTAAAGTTCTGTGTTAACATGTGTGATTTGATAGGCCCTACTGTGAAGATATGTACAACCATGGTGATATTTATCTAAAGTAATATCAAATTACACAGATCCCGTGATGTGAATGTATTAGTAGAATATATAGGAAGTAAGAAATAAAATGCATGGTGAAATATCAATACACTAAAAAATCTATATTTATTCAGATATGTGAGAACCTTCACTCACAGTTATGAAAATTCAGTCATGGCAGTAAATACTAAAACAAGAACAAAGTAGTAAAGAGTAAAATAATGATTAAGAACCAAAAACTATATTTTAGATTGTTTAACAAAACTGAGAATGTTGAAAACCACTGCTTTATTGGATGAGTACTGGGTTAAAAGTTGACTAGTCAGATCCATGTACAAATTCCATTTCTACCACGTATTAGCCAAACTTTTTGTTTATGTGTATGTGTGTTTACTCATTTATAAAATTGCATTGGTAATAACTATATTATAGAAAAATTGTGAATCTGAAGTGGCTCAAAGCCTGGAAAATAATTACTGAAAATAAATGTATATATTTGCTTTCTTCCTCTGCTCTTCATGGAAGTAATCAGTCTTCCAGGGATAAAAGAAATAATGTCATGTCGCTCCTGATTCACTGTGTTAGTAATCTTAAACTTCCATCAGAATAATCACAGCATTTATCATATACAGATAATGGGAATCAAATTACACTTCAAATTCATGAATGGTATGTATGCTTGAGGTAATGGGTCCTGGCAAATAATTTGTTTGATAGTAGTAGTTGCTTTAATTTCCTGTGTATTTCCTCACATGTAAAATCAGAGGAATGGAAAAGACCAGAGGTCTGCAAACTACAGACTGTGGGCCAAATACAATGCTCTCCTTGTTTTTGCATGGCTCCTGGCACCACTCCAGCAGGCTGCCTGGCCCATCTTTCCCTTAGGATCCCAGTGCCTGCTTCCCTGGCAGTTGTATCCCACTGCTGCCCCAGGTCTGCAAGGGCCACTGTCTATACACTGGGGACTTGACTGATGAGGCAAGGGCCCAAACTTTGAGTTGGAACTTTGAGTCCAAGGGAGATGACTCACCTCCAGCCAAGCTGTACAAATTGAGAGAGCCAAGCTCTCTGGAAGGAGAGAAGGGCACACCATGGGGATCTGGGAGTAACTGGGTCAGAAACTAAGCCAGGTACCCACCCTCTCACCCACCAGACCCCTTCTGTTCATCCTGTCTTTCTTTTACAGAGAATGTCTACAGCTGATGGCAACTAAGTGCAAAGCACTCCTACTACCCTGTGGACCAACCCCAGGCAAATAAGGTGGGGAAGGGATTTTACCTAAAGTACCTGTCTAATATCCTCTATTTTGCCTTTTGACCTGCAAAGCTTAATATTATTTATTATCTGTCTCTTCACAGTTTTCTAACGTGGGTGGAAATCCTTTTTATAGCCGCTTTCTCAGCAGTCATACACAGATTATGAAGAACTCTTTTTTTCTGAAGAGCCTTAATGTCCTGTGACTGAGTCCAACTATCTGGGCCATGGATTGTATTTTCTTCCTATGTATGGTTAAGCTCCTCCTTCTCTCCTTTCCTACTTACAGATGAATAAATTTTTACCAAGATGGGGGAGGAATGGAGGCATCTCTGAGGTTAGGAAATCTTAAGTCCAGGCCACCACAGAAAATAACATTTTATTTCTTGTTTTTCTTGCCACTTCTCTAAATCAATTGGGTTGCACAGAGAGATACTTACATAGGAGTGAATAGGCCTTTATCCTTTTTGCAGAACAAAAACCCTACAATTAACATCATAGCTAATGGTAAAATACTGAATGTTTCCCCTAAATCAGGAACCAGATTAAGAAGCCCTCTCTTATCACTTCTATTCAGTTACCTGCATGTGGACTTTTCCAAGGCAGTTAAAAATAGGCATCTGGCTTCAAGCAAGAGTGAAGAAACTGCAAGCAAGACTGAAATTATAATCTTTTATAAGCTAATATTAGTAGCATCCCAGCAATTCTAAGTGCTAGTATATGTGAAATAGTTGAATAGATATATAAAATTGAAGAAATGAAAGTTTCTTGCAATGGGCTGAATGTTTGGGTCCCCTCCAAATTCATACATTGAAATCTTAACCCCTCAGGGGATAGTTTTAGGAGGTGAGGACTTTGGGAGATTATATCATGGAGGCAGAGCCCTAATGAATGGGATTATTGCCCATATAAAAGAGACCTCAGAGAGCTAGTTCATCCTTTTCACCATGTGAGGACAAAGCAAGAAGGGACCATGTGTGAACCAGGATGCTTGCCCTCACTAGACACTGAATCTGCCAGTGCCTTTCTTAGACTTCCCAGACTCTAAGCAAACAAGTAAATGTTTGTTTACAAGCCACACAGTTTATGATATTTTGTTATGGTGGCTTGAATGAACTAAGAGAGTTCTGAAGTGTTTTTTTTTTTTTTTTGGTATTAATTCTAAACACATACACTGGAAGGATATACAATAACTTGTAGAATTGAAGTTATTTCTCCAGAGGCAAGAAAGAGGGAAGTATGAAGTTACAGAGAAAATATTTTATGTTTCTTTACCACTAGGGCTTCCTGAGCAAATTTTACTGAAATTTGGGACCTGAACTAAAAGACAAGACTTTGAGGTTAATTTGTGACTGAATAGAGAACTCCAGAGACAGGCATGTGTTATATTTCTAAGAAGGAAGAGTCACAGGACTATAAAGACATCCTTTGATTTTAAAGTTGGAGACACTGGCCTTATTTCTCCTCTGGAGAGATTTATTTACTTTCCAAAGTGTGAGGACACAGGATTATTCTCGTTACGTTTTCAAGAGTATTTCCTCAGAAGCTGAGGGTAAGAGCTACCTCTCTATCCTATGTAACCATCAAGATTCTTTTTTTTTTTTTTTTTGAAGTTTTCTTGCCTACTGTAGACCCTCTTACATGTAGGATACATCTGGTTCTCATTGCATCACCTGAGGTGTAATAACTGGGGCAAAAGGAAAGCAGTAAAATTATTGGCTTTAAGTAAATAATATATTTTGCTTCAGAAACTTCACTTCTGAATTTAGGATAATATTAACAAATATAGGTATATGAAATACATTCAGATAGAAGTATACATAGGAGTTACAACTGTGTATTATTTTAACAAAATAAGGTCTGAAACAAATATAAAAATGAGCATGGTTAAAATCTGGTTGGACATACAATGTTGATACATTGGTCCCGTAATTTTAAAACTAACAAATAAAAAATTCTTTTTTGGTCAAAATGTTGGTAGAAAACATGGGAAAAAAACAGCAGTGGGTTAAAGAAAATTTTGACCTTCACACACACATTCTTATATAGTAGAAATATGAAGACAGTCTAATTTCACTGCAAAATATATAAGGATGTCTGCTTTTCAAGGGAGCAAGATGAACTGCTTTGTACTTACAACCTTGTAGGAAGTAATTCATAGAGTAATATTCTGATTTGGGGACAGCTTCCTTGGAATACTATAATTTTAATTAATAAATGCTTTTTTATAAAATGATCAATTTTTTGAACAACACTGCACTGATTCATAAAGGCTATTATTTTCTTAGAATTAATTTTAAAAGTTTTCAAGTGAATGATCTTGGCTATAAGGATAATATTGTCATGAAACTGGCAAAGAGGTCGAGTGTGCACTCATGCAATTTATATGTCATGTGATGCTCACAGAATTCTAAAATCTTTATTAAATAACTATAAGGGATCATATGCTTCCATCTGCAGCAGATGGCAGTGCTGATTTCCAAATGGGAACTTCTCCAGGTTAGGATAACTTCCCTTGAATAGTTTAAGTACTAATGGTGTACCCACCCGTCGATCTATTAATTACTTGAGCTGCTACTAAATCATATCACCAGTCATTATTTTAACTTTAATATGATTGAAGATTTACCTATGGGGATCCATTAAGGGAAAGGAAAAATTTAATCACATAACTCAATGATTCTTAAGTCATTAGTCAGCATACTGAGTGAATCAGTTACTAATGTGTTCAGCCAGAAATAGTAGAACATGGAAGTTGATTTCAATCACCAAAAAGAAATCAAGAGACCCAGAGTTCAGTAGTCGTATTGTGCAGCTCACTGATACAACCGGGGACCCACAATCTTTTAATTTCTTTTTCACTAACCATTAGTGAAACATTAGTGTGCTAGCTTCTATTCCCATGTTTAATGTATCATGGTCTCCAGATGGCTATTGCTGTTCTAAATCATACATTGGTGTTATAGGTAGAAAAAGAATGGCAAGAGAGAGAGAATAAATACTGAACCTAGATTGGGGGTAAAAACTTTCTAGATATCTTCAGGTTACATTACATTGGCCAGAAATGTGTCATATACTTCCCCTAGCTAAGAGCGTCTGAGAAAGGTAGCAATTTGGACTCAGAATATTGCTGCACTGTGCAAAGTTAAGGTTCTGTTATTAAGGAACAGTGAGAAATTGACCATCCCAACAGTATAAAATAAAATAAATATCTTCTCTGGGTCACAATAAATTTGAATTACTAAAAAAATATATCTCATTGAAAAGAATATTGATTTACATGTGATAGAGTGTAACAATAGCTATTAATTGATAGCTTACTACTTCAAAAAAAGATACCAGTTCTTTAAAGTGTTAAAAAATTTAAAATAAACACTTTACACAATGTAAATTATTACTCCAAGCATACAAATGAGGACCTGAGACATAAAAAATTGGCTCATATTACTCAGCTACTAAGTACTGAAGGAGTAAAACCGAAGTAGTACTAGAGGAGTAAAACTAGGTATTAAACTCCCTAGCCTCAGTATCTTCGTTTGGACAATGGAGAAAATAATAGTAAACTAATAGTGATGTGGAAAGGATCAGATGATATCATAGATGAAAATGTCTTAAAATAGTAAGTTCCCAGTAAACTCCAGCTATTATGACTATTCAGCTGCTTTGCCACATTTTTAAAATATTCTGAAAAAAAAAGTGCCTAGATTAGCTTTTCATGTGTATTCAGTTCTACACTTGACCATCTAAAACCATTCTACTTTTCCATAAATATACTTAAAAACAGATTCATTAAAACTTTAAGATAGTATAAACACGCAAAGCAGGATGACTACAGAAATATCTTCCTAAGGATTATTTTAAAGTAAATTATTTCCTTTTCTAAAAATTCTCACTGAAGTACAGAAAAATACAAAGCTATGCATTTTACAGCACATTGATAAAAACATAAAAACTGTCTTCTTTTATCTTCACAATAATTAAAATAAACAGGCCAGTTGTTCCCATTTCCACTTATTTAGAAATGGTAAAATTAAAAGTCTACATGATTAAATAATTGCCTAATTCAAAAGCCTTCGAAACTACCAGAGGAGGGACCAGAACCCAGTCTGCTGTACTAAATTCTAAATCCAGTGCTTTAAATATAACTTTCAATAAAAACCGCAATGACATCTTACCTTCATATTCCTACTGATTCAGAAATTAGATAAGAAAATGAGCATTCATTCAAATGTATAAAAATGAGAATGTTTTCTTTTTTGGCTGAATAATTTTTGAATATCCTAATTGTTCATGTGAATACAGAATACTTTTTGTACAAAATAATACTTTTGACTTTTAGCTTTTATGTGTTGAAAACAGCCTGACAAAAACAAGTCAATAGAAAATTAGTGAAAGAATTGAAACTGTTAGTTTAAATATTGCTTCTCCAATTGATTTGCTGAATGGCCTCAGGAAAATGGTCTAACATATTTGCATCTGTTTCCTCATTTGTAAAATTGGAAGTAAAATGCTTACTTTCCTACCTCACGTGGGCATTACATGAACTAATTAGTCAAGCGTAACTAGCAGGTAAAGGTATGTTCTTATTAGTTAGTTACTTCTACAGAATAGAGAATTGACTGGTCAGGCCTACTAACATTTGCTGAAAAGTAATATTGAGTGAGAAACAATGCAGGTTTATTGTAAGATATATTAGTAAATTTAAAACTCATTTGCTAAAAGAAATAAATACTGAATTGGGTTTGTTCTTAAGACAGAATACACCTGCGTTTCTGGTGAGTTACAGAAAGATCACAACCAAAAAGTTTACTAGAATTTCTCTATTACAAACACTTGTAAGAAATCATGGGACATGCATTCTTTGCACTAAAATGGATCTTTCATTTCCTGGAATTCCACCATTCTCATGTTTGAATCCTCTCTTTAATTTACGTGACAAGTCCATTTTTATTTTGACTACTTCCAGTGAACCTATTACATTTAAACATGAATAGTTAAGTTTTTATGAAGTAAAATATACATCAGCAAAAGTACACAAAATATGAATGCATAGCTCATAAGCTAAAGCTCAGTGAATCATCAGAAAGTGAATACACATGTAACATAATCGAGTAAAGAAAAAACAGTTTTAGCATCACCTAAGTCCTCAAACCCCTACCCTATCCACATCATCTACAGTTTCCCCAAAGTACGGCTGCCAGACAAAATACAAAATGTAATATTTAGTACATAGTAAACAGATTTTCATTGTTTATCTAAAATTTAAATTTACCTGGGTATCCTGCATTTTTTTTTTTCTAAATTGACAACACTTTTAAAGACAACCTCTTTTCCTTAATTCTAACAACATAAATTAGTTTGGCCTTAAAAAAGAAAACACTTTATGTGAAATGAAATAGGTATATTATGAATACTTTTCTCTGTGATTTCTTTTACTCTGTTTTTTGTGTGTGAGCTTTACCCATTGTTCACTTCTTTTGCTATATTCTATTTGTCTGAATATACTACAGTACAGTCTTCATTATAATGTTGATGGACATTTCAGTAGTATCAAGCTTGAGCAATCGTAATTAATGATGAAATTAATGTTCTTGTCCTTATCTATTGGTGCCCATGTGGATAATTCTTTCTGAAACTATAATTCTTTAATATCATCTAATTGCCACTCAAAATTCAAATTTCCTGAATTATCTCAAAAATGGACTTTTACAGTTGATTTGTTCAAGCCAGGTTCCAAAAAAGATACAACATTGCATTTTGTGGATAGTTCCCTTATGTCTTTTTTTCCCCATTTTTTTATCGTGGTAAAATACACATAAAATTTTGCATTTTAACCATTTTTAGGAGTACAATTCAATGATATTAAGTACATTCATAATGTTGTGCTACCATCACCACATCACATTTTTATTGATTGTATACTTGGAAGTGAAATCGCTGGGTCAAGAAGATGCATATATTCAATTTTAATAGAAATTTCCAAAGAGTTATCCAAAATAGCTGTGCCGATTTATATCCCTACCAGCAGGTTATGAGAGGTCTTATTTCTTCACATTCTTGTCAATACTTGATATTGTCAGTCTTTTTAACTTTAACCATCCTGGTAGGAATGCAGGAATGCCTTCAATTTGCATTTCTCTGATTTCTAATGAAGTTGAGGACATGCTCATAGTTTTAGGCTATTTTTATATCCCTTTTCAGTGCCTTTTCACATTTCTTGCCTGCATTTTCTATTAGTATGTTTGTTTTTGATAGGAGTTGTTTATATTTTCTTGACACAAGCATATATATGTATGTATATACATATATGTGGCTTCACAGTAAATTTTTTTTTTGCAGTACGCGGGCCTCTCACTGTTGTGGCCTCTCCCATTGCAGACCACAGGCTCCAGACGTGCAGGCTCAGCGGCCATGGCTCACGGGCCCAGCCGTTCCACTGCATGTAGGATCTTCCCACACCGGGGCTCGAACCCGTGTCCCCTGCATCGGCAGGCAGACTCTCAACCACTGCGCCACCAGGGAAGACCCCCACAGTAAAATTTTATAGCTCGTTTAACAAGTCCTACATCCTTGCTTTGTTTTTTATCTGAAGGATTTTTTTTTTTCTACTTTTAAATTATGCCTTTAAGTAAAATTTAGATTTAACTAGCCAATTTCCATTAAAAACTTCCTTGGATACTTTTAAGGAGTGCAGTGAATTTATAAATCAATTTGGAATAAACTGGCATCTTTACACGCCTTCCAGTCAATGACATGGTAATACCTTCATTTATTTATATCTTGTGGTAGGCAGAATAATGACCTTCCAAAGATATCCATGCCTTAATCCCCATCATAAGAAAATGTGTTAGCTTCTATGGCAAAAAGGGTTTTCCAGATATAATTAAGAATCTTGAGATGAGGAGATTATTGTAAATTATGAAAGTGAGCCCAGTTTAATCTGAAGAGTCCTTGTAAGAGGGGGTCATGAGGAGATGACATACTTTACAAAGGATGGGGCCATGAATCAAGGAATAGAGGCTTATAAAAGCTAGAAAAGGCAAGGAAATGGATTTTCACCTAGAAGGGCCACAGCCATGGCAACAACACTTCTGACTTCTAGAACTATAAAATAATAAACTTGTGGTTTTTAAGACACAAAGTTTATGATAATTTGTAAAAGCAGCAATAGGACACTGATACTGATATTGGTGCCTGGAAGTGGAGTGCTACTGTGTCATATACCTAAAAATGTGGAAGTGTCTTTGGAATTGGGAAATAAACAAAAGATGGAAGGATTTTAAGCATTAAAGAAAAGCATAGATTGCTTTGAACAAACTGTTAGTAGAAATACAGTTATTAAAGAATCTGGTAGTGAGTATCCAGGAAGCAATGAGGAACATGGCAGAGAAAACCCCCAAAGAGGGGGATGCAGGGTGGTTAATATTAGAGTGATGCAATGTGAGAAAGAATTGAAGTGCTATTGCTGGTTTTAAATATGCAAGAAGGTACTGTGAGCCAAGGAATACTCATGGCCTCTAGAAAAAGAACAGATCTCTCCCAGGGGTCTCCAGAAGAAGTGCAGCCCTGCAGACACAAGCCCAGTGGAACCCAGTTTTGACTCCTGACCTTCAGAGTTGCAATTTGCTGCAGCAGCAATAAAATATTAATATAGTTTAAAAATATTTTTCTATAAATATTTTGTAGTTTTCTATACGGAGGTCTTGAAAATTTTCCAAGCTATTTTAATGCTGTTGTTAAGAATTTTTTAGGTTCATTTTTGTTTTTGTTGAGAGTGTATAGAGTGTAGAATAAATTTCTCTACAGTGACATTTTTCCAGTAAACTTGCTAAACCACATAATAATTCTAGTAATTTATGTGGGGATTTAAAAAAAATTACAAACCTATTAATAACAACATTATTTCTTTCTTTCCACTGCTAGTACTCTGTTTTTTTCTTCTCTTACGTATTGACTAGGACCTTGAGAACAATGTTGAAGAAAATTGGTGGTCATTGTTTTGATCCTAGAAAAACATTTGGTAATAAAATATAATGCTTGATGTAGATTTTTCACAGACTGCCCTTTACCAGCATAAGCAACTTCTTTATTCACAAATATGGTTATTTGCAAAGAAATCCTAAACAATCTACATAAAAAATACTAGAACTAATATTTGAAATTAACCAGTTCAAGGGATAGATGCTCAATATACAAAAGTCATAGTATATACATCTAGATCCCTAATCTTGGTTTCAAAAACCAGCCTTTAATAAAAGCAATCAAAGCTCTTGAAAGAAATGGCTGCTTGTTGGACTAGGGCAAGAAATATACAAGATGATCCTGGAGTATATTATAATGCCAAAAAGTAAGAAAGTTCTCCAAAACAAAACAAAACAAAAGCAAAAACAAAAATGATGGGAGTATGTCCGAGGAACACAGGAATCAAATAAAAAAGCTGAAATAATTTGAGCAAAAAATTTAAAAGTAGTATTTTATTATAAACCAAAGTACAAAAAAATTTTAAATGATTTATTTATTCTTATGAATCTATTTCATAAGAATTTTATACTGGGCTCAATTCAAACGGAAATAAATAAATAAATAAGTAAATTGTAGGGAGAAGAGACAAATTTCCTATGCAGAACAATTCCAAACAATTTATGTAGATATTTCACTCTCAAGGAGGTGAAGCACAGCCCCCTACTCCTTAACTTTGGTCTGCACATGGTGAATTCCTTCCAAAGAGTACAGTATGGAAAGAAGGGGAATAAAAGAGTAAATTTATAGTGGAAAAACTAGACAAACCCTACTCTGAAGATAATCAAGATGATATCTGTCAAAGATAAAGAAGGCCGGACACTAAAGTGGTAAGGCCAGATTTTAATCAATACTATTTTGTTGCACTAGGGAGAGGGTCCAGCATAAACGGAACTCAGTTTTGATTTGTACAGAGGTGCCTGGGCATTTTAAATGGAGAATGAGGAGTAGGAAGTGGGGCAGACAGGGACTCAGAATCAGGGAAATGAAAAATTATAAAGCACTAGTTAGTATAAATACTGATTCGGCTGTGTCTGTTAGCTAGCAATTATTAAAAGTTACAATTCTATTCTTTCATAGAGACTGGAAGACAAAGGTCCTATCCATCCTGATGACAACATTTTAAAGAAAGAGCTCTCAGGTCCTTGAGAAAGACAATCCTGAGTTGTAGGATATATATACACATCTCAAAGGAACATAGGAAGAATTCACAGTTGTAAGCCTTTCTTAGTAAATGTTCTAAGAAAGGGTAGTCATGGGGCTTATTGTCAGACATTGGCTAGAACAAACAAGAAATTCTTTTGGCAGCCTTGAGCTTTCTCAGGCAGATACTTTAAGGTGGCTAGGGTCATTCTAGGGATATGGACTTAACCTGTTAGAAACTGTTAGTGCTTCTTTCAGTCTTTTTATGTGGGGAATGAGAGTGGTTGAAACCATTTGTGTTGAGAGTGTGTAGTTTTTAATAGGTCCAGATGGAGGCCTAGTCCAAAAGGGAGCTCAGAACTTGGCTAGAGTTTGGTCAAGGAGAGAATCTTTGTCATACCAACTGAGTTGTTTTGCTGATAGTAATGTATGCTTGATGTGATAAAATAAAAATGGCACTGTACCACTGTGGACTTTCTCGTCAAAACTTATAACTCCTGTCTAATTATGAGAAAGACCTCAGACAAATCCTAATAGAGGAGCATTCTACAAAATTCCTGACCAGTAATACTCCTTAAAATTGTCAAGATCATCAAAACTAAGATAGCCAGATGAAAGAGAGGGATCACAGCATCATGCTGGTATAAGACATTGTTTGATCTGTACCCCCTTAAACAACAAAGTTTTGGCAACCATCATGAATGAAAGTGCCTCTGTGAAAGTTGTGGGATCCAGCACCATATACCAAGGGACCTGGAAGGAGTCTTGCCTACCTGTGCGTAGTGTAATAAACAGACTTCAGTATTTGCTGTGGATCCTGCAGTAGCCTGTGAACTGGTTCCAGGGGCTCTCAGTCATGGTCTGGGAGCACCTGGAGAATACTGACTTGGGAATCGCCCATGGACAAGAGAGGCTTTTTGGAAGCCAGGCTTCCAGAGAAGCCCTCCGTTGGAGCTAAAAACAAATTACAAGTTTTGATGCACTGGAATGGGTAAAAGGAACAGCTTGACTTTGTCTACGTCAACCATCCCCCATGGTGGCACAGTTTAGGGCAAGCTCTTTTGGGCCCATGATTTCCACTGTGGGGGAAGAAGGAAAGTGAGTGAGTGAATTCCCAGTTTCCCAGCTGTGCAGATGGTGCCAAAGAGACTCATTTCTCTCTTGCAGCATCCAAACTACAAAACTGAAATCTTCATGACTGGAGTGAGGGAGGAGATCAGGATGGAAGCAGAAAAATTCTCAGAGGGAATTAAAGGGACATGGTTCCTGCTGACTGCATTGTGGACTCCATCAGGAATCTAGCACAGAAGTTACTGGGAAAGAGTGATGGAAAGTGCCATGGATCCTCCAACTGAACTGTGGTTTTGTTTTGTTTTTTTAATTTAATTGTAGTATACAGATTAAAGTACAAAACTATTAAAAATAACTATAGTTACCTTAAAATTTCAATGAGCAAATAATATAAAAAGAAGCATATTGTATATATGCACCACATCTTCTTTATCCATTCATCTGTCGATGGACATTTAGGTTGTTTCCGTATCTTGGATATTGTGAATAGTGCTGCTATGAACATAGGGGTGCATGTATCTTTTTGATTTAATGTTTTGTCCAGATATGTGCCCAGGAGTGGGACTGATGGATCATATGGTAATTTTATTTTTAGTTTTCTGAGGAACCTCTATACTGTTCTCCATAGTGACTGCACCAACTTACGTTCTCACCAACAGTGTAGGAGGGTTCCCTTTTCTCCACAACCTCTACACATTTGATATTTGTAGACTTTTTAATGATGGCCATTCTGACCGGTGTGAAGTGGTACTTCATTGTAGTTTTGATTTGTATTTCCCTAATAATTAGTGATGCTGAATACCACTCAGCCATAAAAAAGAACTAAATAATGCCACTTGCAGCAACATGGATGCAACTAGAGATTATCATACTAAGTGAAGTAAGTCAGGAAGAGAAAGACAAATACTGTAAGATATCACTTATATGTGGAATCTAAAATATGGCACAAATAAACCTTTCTACTAAACAGAAACAGGCTCACAGACATAGAGAACAAACTTGTGGTTTCCAAGGGGGAATGGGAGTGGGGGAGGGATGGACTGGGAGTTTGGGGTTAGTAGATGCAAACTATTACATACAGAATGGATAAAAAACAAGGTCCTATTGTATAGCACAGGGAACTATATTCAATGTCCTGGGACAAGCCATAATGGAAAAAAATATAAAAAAGAATATATATATATATGTGTGTGTATACCTGAACCACTTTGCTTTACAGTAGAAACTAACACAACATTGCAAATCCACTATACTTCAATAGAAAAAATAAATTAAAAATAAGAAAAACAAACAAAAAAGTATATTGTGACATTAAAAAATAAAATAGGGGAAATAGAAGGGTAGAATTTTTGTATACAATTGAATTTGTTATTGGTGTAAAACAGACTGTAATATCTATAGGATGTTTTATGTAAACCTCATGATGCCCATAAAGCAAAAGCTTATAATAGGTTCATGAATGATTAAAAAAAAAAGGGAATCACAGAGACTTTCCCGGTGGCACAGTGGTTAAGAATCTGCCTGCCAATGCAAGGGACACGGGTTCGATCCCTGGTCCGGGAAGATCCCACATGCCACAGAGCAACAAAGCCCGTGCACCACAACTACTGAGCCTGTGCTCTAGAGCCCGTTTGCCAAAACTACTGAAGTCCGCATGCCTAGAGCCCATGCTCCGCAGCAAGAGAAGCCACCGCAAGGAGAAGCCCATGCACCACAAGGAAGAGCAGCCCCCACTTGCCACAGCTAGAGAAAGCCTGCACACAGCAACGAAATCCCAACACAGCCAAAAATAAATTTTAAAAAATTAAATCTTTAAAAACACAAAAAGGGAATCAAAGCATACCACTGTGAAAAAAATCACCAATTTACAAAGGAAAGCAACAAAAGCTGAAGAATGGAAAAAGGGAACTACAAAACAGTGAGAAAGCAATTGATAACAAGGTATTAGTGGTCCTTAACTATCAATTACTCTAAATGTAAATAGATTGAATTCTTCAATCAAAAAACATAGATTGACAGGATAGGAAAACAAAACAAGATCCAACCATATGTTGCTTACAAGAGACTTATTTCAGCTTTAAGAGTACACATAGGCTCAAAATGATGGGATGGAAAAAGATAGTCCATGCAAGGGGAAACTAAGAAAAAGCAGGGGCATCTATACTTATATCAGACAAAATAGACTTTAAACCAAAAATGGTAACAAGAGAAAAAGAAGGTCATTATATAATTATAAAAGGGTCAATTCATCAAGAATATATAATAATCTTAAAAATATAGGCACTCAACACTGAACCACCTAAATATATTAAGTAAATAGTAACAGATTTGAATAAGAAATTGACAAATAATCATAGGGGACTTCAGTATCCCATTTTTCAATGATAGAGCATCCAGTCAGAAAGTCAACAAAGATGTTGGACTTGAATCATACTTTAGACCAAATGGATCTAATAGACATATATAGAACCATCCATTCAAGAAAAACAGAATACACATCTCGAGCTTCCACAGAACATTCTCCAGGATATATTGCCAAACAAGATAGGCCACAACACAAGTTTTAAATTTAAGAAGGTTGATATTATAACAAGTATCTTTTCCAACCACCATGGTATAAAACTATAAAAGGAAAGCTGGAAAATTTACAAATATGTGGAAATTAAACAACACATTCCTGAACAACCAATAGGTCAAATAATAAATCAAAAGAAGAATAAAAAATATCTTGAAACAAATAAAATAGAAACAAAACATACCCAAACCTACAGGTTACAGCAAAAGCATTTATAAGAGGGAAGTTTATAGCATTAAATTCCTAGAGTAAGAAAAATAAAGATCTTAAATAAACAACATAATTTTACACCTCAAGAAACTAGAAAAAGAGGAACTAATTTATCCCAAAGTTAGCAGAAGGAAATAACTAAGATCAGAGCAGAAATAAATGAAATGGAGACCAGAAAAACAATAGAAAAGATCAATGAAACTAAAAGCTGATTTTCTGAAAAGATAAAATAAAATTGGCAAATCTTTAGCTAGTCTAACTAAGAAAAAATGAGAGACTTAAATAAATAAAATCAGAAACGAAGGAGGAAACATTACAACTAACACCATAGAAATACACAGGATCATAAGAAACTACTCTGAACATTTATATGTCAACAAAATAGATAACATAGAATAATGGACAAATTCATAGAATAATACAATTTACCAAGATTGAATCATAAAAAAACAGAAAATATAAACCAACTAATAATGATAAGTAGAGGGAATCAGGAATCAAAAACCCTGCAACAAAGAAAAGCTCAGAACCAGAGGTTTCATTGGTGAATTACCAAATATTTAAAGAAGAATTAATGCCAACCCTTAATAAACTCTTCCAAAAAACTGAAGAAAAGGGAATACTTCCAAATCCATTTTATGAGGTCAGCATTACCCTGATACCAAACCCAGTTAAGGATACTACATGAAAAGAAAACTACAGCCAAATATCTTTTATTAATATAGATGCAAATATCCTCAGCAAAAACTGGTAAACTGAATTCATTAGCACATTAAAAGAATCATACACTGTGATTAAATGGGACTTATCCCAAGGATGCAAGGATGATTTAACATACACAAATCAATAACTGTGATAAATCACATTAATAGAATAAAAGATAAAAATCATATGACCATCTCAGTAGATGCAAGAAAAGCATTTGGCAAAATACAACTTTCTTTCAGGATAAATACTCTCAACAAATTGGGTGTAGAAAGAACATACCTTAATATAATAAAGGCCATATATGACAAAACCCACAGCTAACATCATACTCAATGGTGAAATGTTGAAGGTTTTTCCTCTAAGGTCAGGAATAAGAAAAGGGTGCCCACTCTCACCACTCTTATTCAACGTATTACTGGAAGCCCTAGCCAGAGCAATCAGGTAAGGCACAGAAATAAAAGGCATCCAAATTGAAAAAAAGAAGAACAAATTGTCTCTGCTTGTGAATGATATGGTCTTACAAAGATGTACTGTACTTCATTTTATTGTGCTTCACTTTATTGCTCTTTTCAGGTATTGCCTTTTTACTACTTGAAAGTTTGTGGCAAGCATGCATTGAGCAAGTCTACTGGCATCATTTTTCCAACAGCTTTTATTCACTTTGTGTCTCTGTCACATTTTGGTAATTCTCATAATATTTCAAACCCTCCATAAGCAAAAAGATTATGACTCACTGAAGGCTCAGACGGTGGTTAGAATTTTTTAGCAATAAAGTATTTTTTAAACTAAGATATGTACAGTTTTTTAGACATAATGCTATTGCATACTTAATAGACTACAGTATAGTGTAAATATAGCTTTTATACACACTGGGAAAACAAAAAAATTGTGTGACTTGTTTTATTGCCATATTCACTTTATTGTAGTAGTCTGGAGCCAAACCTGTGATATCTCCGAGGTAGGCCTATAGATAATCCTAAAGACTCCACCAAAAAACTGTTAGAACTAATCAACAAATTCAGTAAAGTTGCAGGACACAAAACCAACATACAGAAATTAGTTGTGTTTCTATACACTAACAACAAAACATCTGAAAAAGAAAGTTTTACTATCTCCTTTAGAGGCTTTACATGTATTACTAATTTTATCATTCTTATTGTACTAGGGAGGGCTTCCAGAAAAATAAATGTTGAATAGAAGTTGTGAAAGTGGAATTATTGGGGTTGGTTCTGATCTTAGAAGAAAAGCATACAAGGTTAGCAGATAATTTTTTTGTAGACGCACTCAACACTTGGAAGACTGCTGCCTTGCACTGGGACAAGGCCCTCATGCTACAGTTCTCCTGACATGCCCCAACCTCCTGTACCCTATTCCCATGAACTAGATAAGCCCTGTGGGAAAGTATTGGTGGTCATTACAGACAAGCATTAAGTCCATGATGTTCAGGACTCATATCTTTTACAGTACATTATCATAATGCTAATATTAAAAGTTTATTCAAAATTTGACAGGTTTCTTCTTGTACCTTATGTGGAATATTCCTTTAATTCCCCTCTCTCTGGCTGTGAGAATCTTCTAAGAGAAGACTTATCTAAAAAAGGGTACAAATGAACTTATCTACAAAAGAGAAATAGAGTTACAGATGTAGAAAACAAACTTATGGTTACCAGGTGGTAAGGTGGGAGGGATGGATAAATTGGAAGATTGGGATTGACGTATACACACTACTGCATATGAAACAGATAACTAAGAAGGACCTACTGTATAGCACAGGGGACTCTGCTCAATACTCTGTAATGGCCTACATGGGAAAAGAATCTAAAAAAGAGTGGATATATGTACATGTATAACTGATTCACTTTGCTGTACACCTGAAACTGACACCACATTGTAAATCAACTATACTCCAATAAAAATTTTTAAAAATGACATCACGTTTTGAAATTTAGTTAATTTAAGGTTCTTTGCTTAAGTCCCTTATGTGTTGAAAAATATCTGATATTTTAGCTTCCCTAGCTTATTATCTTTGTTAGGATGGAAGCATCCATCTCTAGTGACTTTCTACATCCTCATCACAAGCAAAAGACTGAAAATATTTTAAAATCTATAGTGAATCTTGCAAAGTTTATTATTGTCAAGAGAAAATAGTTCAAAGAAAAAATATATTTGTAAAAAAAGAAAAATATATAACATTTTTCTAGATTTAAGATACCATAAGACCTTTCATATATTTAATAAAAGTTTTCAGCTTTTGAAGTTAAAAAAACAATGAAAACAACAATTAAAATAATACCACATTAAAGGTACATTTAATTATAAAGTTATAACTATATTTTATAGATAAAACTATTTATAATCTTTATCATAAAGAAGCAATGTGTTTTCAAATTGTTATTGGTAAAGTTTTACTTGAAAATTCTAAATGTACCTATGTTGGGCATATAAGGCTCTTTATCCATAAGTGTGTTGTGGACATTACAATTATGGGTTGTCAATCAAGCAAAAAAATGCTATAATTTGATTAATTTAATCAAAATTCTCATGTTGAAATCAAGTGAACTTTTTGTAGCTCTGGGGATATTACCAGCCTAGTAATATCCAGTAATACCCACCTAGTCTCCTCAACCAGAAAGCACTGGAATGGAACAACAAAGCCACCCATTGCTGTTTGTAGTAGACAAAGTGTCTAATAATATTAATAATAGCGATGTGGAAAATATACAAAATAGCACCAAAAAGGCCAGGCTTACACTTAAGAATTCAAATAATTATTTCAGATGATTATTTAGGCAATTCAACTGAAATAGGGTAGACACTTTTCCCCTCAATTTAAATAGCTAATCCTTTGAGGGCAATAATTTTTTATTAGAGATTCTAAAAATACATCAGATGGAACTCTTTCTGTGGAGATGACTTTGTAATGTAGTACAATTAAGTGGCTGATCAGATAAGGAGCTACAATCTTAGATTTACTACCAAGACAAGAAGCGTGTTAGCTGTTTCCTACCAGAAATCTATGGCATAAGCGTGGTGAAGTGAATAAAGCAAGATAACATAAGTAGAATGATTATTTGAAATATCACACTCTGTTGCTTAAAAAAAAAATCCTACATATTCTCTTATGTTTTCTTTCTCTTGGTAATTGCTCTGTATACACAGCCTAATGTCTAGAATGCAGTGTGTATTTCATAAACATTTGCTGAGAAAATTGACAAATGAATTAATTCATATTTTATACTTTAGTAATAATAACTTTTCTGTTTTTCAGGTTAAATTATACTAATATTTTTCCCCAAATTATGCAGGTGTACGCTATATTTCTGGGGGAAGGGAGGTGAGTTTAGGTAAACCTGGAACTACTGGGTTTTGATAAAGATGACTGAAGTCTTTTCAGTTTTAATTTCCTAAGTGACTCTAACATTCATTGTATTTTTTTTTTTTTTTTTTTTGGCTGTACGTGGGCCTCTCACTGTTGTGGCCTCTCCCATTGCGGAGCACAGGCTCCAGACGCGCAGGCTCAGCAGCCATGGCTCACGGGCCCAGCCGCTCCGCGGCATGTGGGATCCTCCCGGACCGGGGCACGAACCCGTGTCCCCTGCATCGGCAGGCGGAGCCTCAACCACTGCGCCACCAGGGAAGCCCCCATTGTATTTAATAATGTCTCTTTTACTATTAATTATTCTTTAAAATATTTCTTAATTTTGGTTAAAATAAGGTAATTTTGATTCATAATAATACATGAGAGGCAACAGTAAAAACAAAAAAAAACAATAAAATTTAAAACATAGATTTAAATATTGACAAACTTTTTTTTCAAGAAGAAATTTTATCTAAACTTTTTTACTATATTACTGACCATCTTTTTGTTTCAATAAATTTGAAGGAAAGAAAGACAAATGGTGAGCCATTAACATCATGTTATAGGCCATTAAAATCATCATGAAGAATTAAAATTTTGATGCTAAAAGGAAAAAAAAGAACTAATCATTTTACCCATTTGCTACATATTAAGAGAAAGCAAATTTGTCCCTAGAGACTAGGACAGTGCCTTTCATGTAGTCAACTTTCATTACATGTTTTATTATATTGGTTATTTTACTTATAGGTATTACTTATGTTAATTAACTATATCACTATTATCAATAGGGCTATGTTCTCTGTATACATTATTTTATTTTAGCAGGAGATAAAGAACAAAATAACAGACTTATAAGAATACTTGAAATTGATTGTATGGTTACTGCTGATGCCTACCCTTCTTAGAGCTTTTTTCTTTCTCGTGCCATCTGGGGTTTGTTAGGCAATACTGCATTATATACTAGGTTTATTCATTCAAAAGTTTTGTTGAAAGCCTTCTATGAGCCAGGAATAAATGGATGTATGAATAGAAGAAACCATCCATCTGAAGATCAGAGGGAAGAATCAATAAGTGGGTTATATTAGTCAGGTTCAAGGAACAGAAAAAAGGCCAGTAGCTGTTGTACCATAGTGAGTAAAATGTAGGCTGGCATGAGATAAAATCAACCAAATTAAAACATAAATAAGAGTTTGCAGTCATTCTTATTGCAATGGAAGTGTGTTAAATTATAAACTGAGAATTGATCAAGGTGTGGCTTAAATTTAAATAAATAATGCCAATTGCTATGTTGGGTATTAACAAAGGTAGCTGGGAGACAAGTCTGGAGGTTACTGTAGTCATTCCAGTGAAAGCTGACAGTGACTGAGACCAACATTGTAGCAGTGAAGTTGGAAAAGGAGTAGATTTTTCCGAATGTGTTGTGGTACCAGGGTCTGCAGGACTTGATCGCAGACTGGGTTAGAGTTTGAGGAATAGAGAATAACCAAAGAACACTCATTGAAAACTCCATGAAGTAAGTGCTTTATCATATCAAGAATTTGGTCAAAGAATACTGAATGGTTTTGTTTTCAGCAACTGGACGGATGATGGTTCCATTTACTTGGATGTGGAAGGCTGGGGAATTAAAAAGTTGAATTATTACCTTTATATTGGATTAATCAATCGGCAACATAATAGTCATCACAAGCTGGTTGGGAATATAGGATTATTCAGTGTCTTTAATGTAATATACTTTGAATATACTATAAAGGCATTTTCATTTACACGATCAAGAAGCCTGATTAATTTGGACAATTTCCAGAGCACATCTTGCCCAGGATGTATTTCAAAGACAAATTAGTGGACAACTTGATGCTCAGTGGGGAAAACATGCTTATGCAGTGTACCTAGTGTTTCTGCAAGCTTAGAATAATAACTGTTATTCATCATAAACTAAAGCATTTGGGCACCATGAGCCTTTAAGTATGACTAATTTAAATGCCTTTCTTTTAAAAAATTACCTATATTTATTTTGTTTCTCAAAGCAAAGATCAAAGAACTTTAAATTAACAAAACTAGAGAAAAAGATTGAAAAAAAACATCTTCAACATTTGAGGAGCCTCTTGATTATTGGAATTTTACTTGCTACTGAAGATAACTGATTTGTTTTGTGCTATTATTTTAAATTAAAAAGTAAGGTACAAAAACAGCTAACTAAAAAAACCAATGTAGGCATGTAATGTGTTGTTTTCCATTACATGTTTATTACACATGTAATGTGTAACACACAGGAAAACAACACATTACATGCCTGATTTTTGTATTATAATGTGTCACTATTACCTCTCAAATTACAATTGTTAATTTTAATGAGTATCCTCTACTGATAATATCAATCTCAGTAAAATTTAAATAGTTAATCCCTATGATTAAAATAATTATAACATTGAATATGATACTATATTAATATATTAATATTGACAATATTTTTGGATAAATATGGATTTCAAAAGAAATATTTATGTTCTTGACCATGAATTTATCACTTAATCATGAATTTTATGTGCATATGCAAACAGCTTTCATTACTCTACTCCTGAGGTATTGGCCTCTTTCAGACAAATACATGTATTTAAAAAATGCAGAATAAAACAATTATTTGTCATGTCATTGATCAGTGAAACAAAGCCACCAATAAAAATTTGCGAATTACAGAATAGTTGTATTCTAGCAGCTACTAGTGTATTCTGGAGTTGTGTGTTACCATACGATTAGTTTTCTGTATAAGGAATATTGACAAAATATACTCTAATGCAAAATTGTATTCTATATGCCGGAATTCAGAGGGGAAAAAAGAAATGAAAGTGGTTAATCTATTGAATTATAAAACTGCAGGAACAGACACTTGGAATTGAATTTTTATTATCAACTGGTTGGATAGTAAAAGTTTAGTTTACTATTCAGTCTCCCAGAATTCTCAGACCTTTGAAGAAACTTACTGAATATAACTTTTTCCAAATACTTCAACTCTAGAGAGAAGTAAACCCTCTGATGACTCAACAAAAAACACACACATACACACTCACAAAATCATAGAGACCTGAATATTGATACAATGCATATAGAATGTTCCACAGGGAGGTAAAGGGAGCGTGTAAAAAAATGAATTGTAGTAAAATAAGAAAGATGTAAATCTAGTGAAAAGATGACTACTGGGAGTGAACGGTGCCAATTCTACCTTGAACTCAGAAGTTCTATAAAAGAGATTTACAGGAGAAGTTGAAAAGGGAAGCTTTTATATAATAGCTCTCATTCCCGAGTTTTCAAGAATGTCCCCATACAATTATAGGGTGGGGACTCCTCAACATTTACAGATAGAGCACAAGGAAGTGCCGAGAAGTGTTAGAAACATCCAACTAGGTGTTGGGCGCAACTGAGGCAAGGAGCTGATTGTCTACACTTGAGAGAAGCTAGTTGCTTAGTATTTTACAAATACAGCCTTATTGAAAACTCCATGAAGTAAGGGCTATATCAATTTATAGAATAGGAGAGATTAAATAATTTGATAATTGTTCATCGTCTCAATGGTGGAAGTATTACCTTCTATGATTCATCCCAAAGTCTGAGCTCTCAACCACCATTTTATCCTGTCATGTTATGATTGATTTCCACTATGAACAAAAGACCAGCTTTTTCAAAAGATGCAGATATATAAAACACGCAGGATAACACTAGGGGGAGAGAAGTAAGAACAGTGGAAATGAGCTATGGTAAAAATATTGTAGTTTTGTAAAGGTGACAGAGATAAGGTCAGTGATTTGGAGGTTTGAGAAAGATAAAGAGCAAGCATCTGGAAAAGAAAGAACAGAGTGAACCTCTGCAGAATGGGAGTAGGCTGTGTGCTAAGTAGACTTCAGTATATATTATTGTGTACATATTATTGCAGAGGTACCTCCAGTTTTCATTTCTGCATGTCAGGAGCTTGGAAGTTGCCACTCCATCCCAAAAAACAAGTAAAAAGCTTGACAGACTGAAAAATCAACAACTCTTCTTGGATCCAGAGGAGAGAAGAGGGACGCACGTAGGACAAACTGCTCCCTCCATGAATGGAGAGACAGACAGGCAAATATAAGGAGTCTCAACTTATCAGAGCAGAGATGTACAAGCAGAAACCTCTGCAGCAACTGGTGCCAGGGTCGGAAAACTGGAACTGTAACTGACGAATTGCTGGAGGCTCAAATACAGACAACTCTAAGAGTTAAAAACTCCAGGGGTTCTCCCATTATTGAAGGGGTTCTGAAATTTTGTGTGATTTATCTCCAGGATCTTGACCAGGTTCTCAAAATGAATATCAGAGAAAAATCCCTTCATGCTTCCAACAGGGGGAAGGGAAAAGGAATTATTTTGAAATACACCAGAGCACTCTGTTCTTCTTAGCAGGGCCTGACCTCAGGGGAAACTAGTTAACTGGAGCCTAACCTATCAGAGCTTAAATAACCTGGAGGAGGGTAAATACCCAACTCCAGTCAGCTCTATCCTTGTACATGAGAGAAGGGAAATGACCACTCCAGCCATCCTGTCCCACCTAAAGGAGCAGAAAAAACTGAGATCACTTGTGAAGTTCAGTCCAGAGGCATATGGTCACTTAAAGACTGAGACCTAATAAGAGGACTGTAGAATGCCTCCCCTCCCTCCACACCTCACCACCATATTACAAAAAGCCTATTACAGCAGTTCCTTTTATTTGATATATCATGTCCAGCTGTCAAAAAAAAAAAAAAATTACAAGGCATACCAAAGGCAAAAAATGCAATTTGAAGGGACAGAGCAAGTGTCAGAAACAGACATGGCAGGGATGTTGAAATTATCAGACTAGGAATTTAAAACAGCTATGACTAGGGGAGTGGCATTATCAAGATTGTAAAGCAGGTGACTCCTAACTTCGGTCCCCCTCACAAGAAAACCAGCTAGCGGCTATCCCTATTCACTGGCAAAGCCCTTAACAATTCCCAGGAAATAAAACTAGAATCTGGGTGATAAAATAAAATCCTTTGTGCTTCATCTAGTTTCATTTGCTCATAGTATGCTGTGTGCAGAGGCCCTGCCTCAGGTACTTCAGACCAGAGTTTCCCAGGGCCAAAGGGGTGCGACCTCTAACGGCTAAACTGACACCTCAGCTCCGCGGGTTGTTAGCGAAGAGCTGCACGCCACGCGGCAATACAAGATGGTGGGCTGCGCGCAGAGACACTGGGCCTGGCACTGCGAGATCTGGGGCTGGAGCAGCACAGCTGCGTGCCAGATCCCTGAGAACTCCACCCCCTCCCCACCGATGAGATCCCTAGAAAGCAGCCCTGCCACTGGCCTGGCTGGGAGAGAGTGTACTCTAGAGCGGGGGTCCCCAACCCACAAGCCGCAGAGCGCTACAGGTCCATGGCCTGTTAGGAGCTGGGCCGCACAGCAGGAGGTGAGCTGCGGGGGAGCGAGCGGAGCTTCATCTGCCGCTTCCCTCGCTCCCCATCCCTCACATGAGCACCTGAACCATCCCCATCCTCCCACCCCCGTCTGTGGAAAAACAGTCTTCCACGAAAGCAGTCCCTGGTGCCAGAAAGGTTGTGGACCACTGCTCTAGAGCACAGAGTGTGCACCTCTCCATTCTTTGATCAAAGAATAAAGCTTTTCTTTGCTTCCAAACTGGACTTGGTCTTGTTCTATTGGCTAGAATGACACCAGGCAGGAGGACCCTTGTTAGGGACCAACATAGACAAGACACCTTTGTGAAAATCCCAGAACTTGGACATGAGGCTGAAGCACACACCTGGACCACAGAGACCTAGAAGGAACATAGCAGAAGGGTAAGAAGAGTGGATTCACACTGACCACATCACTCCTCCCACAGGCCAGCACAGTACTGTACGGAGAGGCCCCTCCTGGTCATACAGTTCTTCCAGTAGGACAGAGAGAACCCAACATGGACATCTAGCTTCTCCAGCATTGTGAGACACTTCCTGAGAGACCCACTTGGGTCTCACTTTATGGGGATCACTGAGGGAACCTGCAGGGCTGGACCACTGGGGCTCAGGGATGGAGAAGGTGGTGGGGCTTATAGCAACCAGCACTCAGGTCTTGGAGGACCTCATTTCTACAGGCAGTGGCTTCCATGCAGAGAAGCCAGCAAACAGCTCTATTCATTTTTAGAGGGGAGCTGGTGGCCCTTTCTGGACAGGGAGTTCGGTTGGCAGTTTTCATTGGCTTGGGTCCCCAGCCTATGGACCATATTTTCTGGGTAGCCCATTTTACAACTCTACCTGGGCAGGGAAGCAAATTTGGAGCCCAGACCAAATGCTGAGCATACCCTTCACTCCCAAGCCCCAGGAAGCCTGGCCACAAATGCCCAGCAGCCTCAGAGCACATCCTATGGCCCACCAGAGTAGAAAGACAAATCAGCATCCCCTGACCAATTGTTGAGCATAGCCTCCAGATCTGCTCAACCAGGAAGCCTGGCCTGAGACCCTGGGCAGTCTTAAAGTACATCCTTCATCCCACCCAGACAGGGAAGCAAATTCAGAGCTCTGCTTAACTGCTGGACATGCCCTCCAGTATAGCCCAATCAGGAAGCCTGGCCAGAGAACCCAGGTAGCAATGAAACCCACCCTACAGCCCTCTCAGGCCCATTTGTCGGGCATGACCTCTGGCCCACCTGATCGGAGAGCTTGAACAGTGACCTCAGGTAGCCTCAGAGTCCAGCCGATTGTACTGCCCAGCCACAGAGCCCAGCCTATGGTCTTGTCCAATTGCTGAGCACAACCTGCATCCTTGCCCAGTCAGGAAGCTCAGCGAGTGACCCCTCCCAATCACAGAGGATAGCCTACAGATCCACCCAACTAGGGAGCCTGGACAGCTCCCTGGTCCAACCACAGGAAACCGCTGCAGCCCCATCCAACTGTGGGGTACAGCTGAAAGTCCCACCTAAACAGGGAACCCAGCTGATGACCTTGCCCTACAGGAGAGCAAAGACAGAGGCTTGCTCAGTTGCAGAGCCCAGCCAGTAGCCTTGCTAAATTCAGGGCAAAGACTGCAGTCCTGCTTGATAGCAGAGCATAGCCTAAGGCTTCCAACTGAACAGGAAGCCCGGCCTGCAGCACCTCCTAAATGCAGAGTCCAACCAGCAGTACCATCTGGGTGGGGAGCATAGACTGAGGTCCTACCTGACCAGGAACACAGGCTAAAGACCTGTGCAATCATGGAGTCCAACTAGCAGCACTGCCCTACTGGGGAACACAGCCTGCAAACCCATATGAACAAAGGTAATTGCAGAGCCCCACTGATGGCCACACCTGACCACAGAGCATGCCTACTTGAACACAGACTACAGCCAGCAGGCCCATCCAACAATGCAGCTGAAATAGTGACACCCCCTGACCTCAGAGCATGAGCAGTGGCCTCACTTAACTAGTGAATCTGACAGCAAACCCATCTTGCCTGTGGACACTACCAACTAACCCATTCAGAATCCCAAGCTAAGCTGAATGATAAAGGTCTTTCCCTGCTGAGGTGAATGTGTGTAAAGTATAGAAGAGGACATTGCATCCTCAAATGCACCAATATCAAGGCAAAAATACAAAGATTACAGAAAGTCTGGTAAAAGGCAAAAGATTTATCCGTTCTGAAGAGAAAGTAAGTCAGAAAGAGAGAGACAAATACCATATGCTAACACATATATAAGGAATTTAAGAAAAAAAATGTCATGAAAAACCTAGGGGTGAAACAGGAATAAAGACACAGACTTACTAGAGAATGGACTTGAGGCTATGGGGAGCGGGAAGGGTAAACTGTGACAAAGTGAGAGAGAGGCATAGACATATATACACTACCAAACGTAAGGTAGATAGCTAGTGGGAAGCAGCCGCATAGCACAGGGAGATCAGCTCATTGCTTTGTGACGCCTGGAGGGGTGGGATAGGGAGGGTGGGAGGGAGGGAAACGCAAGCGGGAAGAGATATGGGAACATATGTATATATATAACTGATTCATTTTGTTGTGAAGCTGAAACTAACATACCATTGTAAAGCAATTATACTCCAATAAAGATGTTAAAATGAAAAAAAAAAAAAGAAAGTCTGGTAAACATTATGCCACCACGGGAAACTAATAAAGCTTCAATAAATGATCATAAGCAAATGGACATCTATGAACTGTTTGACAAATAGAATTATCCTATTAAAGAAATTCAGTGAACTACAAAAACACACAATTAAACAAAATTGGGGAAAAATGCATAAAGAAAATGAGAAGTTTAAAAAGAAATAGAAAGCATTAAAAAAAAAGAAAAAGAAAAGAAATCCTAGAGCTGAAGAATATAGTGACTGAACTGAAGAATTTAAAAGAAAGCTCCAAAGGCAGAGCAGGTCAAAACAAGGCTGCCCAACTACACCACCTCTACTCAGCATAGTACTTGAAGTTCTACCCAGAGCAATTAGGCAAGAAAAATAAGTAAAAGGCATCCAAATCAGAAAGGAAGAAGTAAAACTGTCTCTGCTTACAGATGATATGATCTTATGTATAGAAAATTATAAAGACTCTACCAAAAAACTGTTAGAACGAATGAATGAATTTAGTAATGTTACATGCTACAAAGTCAACATGCAAAAATCAGTTACATTTCTATACACTAACAAGGAACTATTTGAAAAGAAATTAAGAAAACAATTCAATTTACAATAGCATCATAAACTAAAAATAGTTAAGAATAAACTTAATGAAGGAGGTGAATAATCTGTGCACTGAAAACTATAAGGCTTTGATAAAAGAAACTGAAAAATATATCAATGAATAGACGGGTATTCCATATTAAATGGATTTGAAGAATCGATATTGCTAAAATATGCACACTATCCAAAATGATCAATGAAATTAATAAAATCTCAATTTAAATTTCAATGGTATTTTTCACAGAAATAGAAGAAACAATCCTAAAACTTATATAGAACTACAAAAGACCCTGAATAACCAAGTAATCCAAAGAAAAAAGAATAAAGTGGCCAGCATCATATTTCCTGATTTAATCTGCATTATATAGCACAAATAACCAAAACAGCATGGTACTGGCATAAAAACAGACACACCAATCAATATAATACAGAGCCCATAAATAAACCCATGCATATACAGCCAACTAATGTTTGACAAGGGTGCCACAAACACACAATGGGGAAAGAGTATTCTCTTTAATTAGCAGTGTTGGGGAAACAGGATATCCACATGCAAAAAAAAAAAAAATTGGATTTCTATTTTACACCATATACAAAATTAACTCAAAATGGTTAAAGACTTAAATGTAAGACCTAATACCATAAAACTTCCAGAAGAAAAGATAGGGGAAAAGTTCCTTGACATTGTTCTTGGCAGCATTTTTTTGATATAACTCCAATATATCACATAAATGAATATTATTCAGCCTTTATAAAGAAGGAAATCCTGTCATTTGCAGCAACATAGATGAATATGGGTTATGCTATAATTAGTATTATATTATGCTTAGTATTATGCTAAGTGAAATAAGCCAGACTGGAAGACAATACTGCATGATATCATTTGTATGTAAAATCTAGAAAAGCCCCTAAATTCAAACATATACTCTACACATATAAAGAGTATAAAGTGGTTGCCAGAGGCAGGGTGTGGGGGGATTAGGGGAAATAAGAAGAGCTTGGTGAAAGAATACAAACTTTCAGTTATAGGATGAATAAGGTCTAAGATTCTAACATTTTTATAGTTGATAACACTGTATAACATAATTGAAAGTTGGTAAGAGAGTAGAACTTAAATGTTCTCCCTCTCTCTCTCTCTCTCTCTCTCTCTCTCTCTCTCACATACACACACACACACACACAGTAAATATGTGGGGTGATAGATATGTTAATAAACTCCATGGGGTGATAGATATGTTAATTAACTCCATAGAGAGAATTTTCACAGTGAATGTCAAATCCTCAAGCTGTACATTTTAATGTCATAAATCTATTTGTCAAGTATAACTCAATTAAGCTGGGGAAAAAAAGACAATATGGTATATATTAAAATGGAATATTATTTAGCCATTAAGAGAAGAAAATTCTTTCATTTGCAATAACACTGATGGACCTTGAGGAAATTATGCTAAGTGATATAAGTTAGAGAAAGACAAATGCTATATGATCTCACATCTATGTGGAATCTAAAATGCTCTCAGAAACAGAGAGTAAGATAGCTGTTGCCAAGGGGCTGAGGATAGGGAAAATGAGAAGATATTGGTCAAAGGATATAAACTTTCAATCCTAAAATGAGAAAGTTCTGTGGATCTAATATATGGCATAGTGACTGTAGTTAACAATACAGCATTATATACTTGAGCACTAAGGGAGCAGATTTTAAATGTTCTCACCACATGCACACACAAAAAACGATAATCATGTGAGGTGACAGAAGTGTGAGCTAACCTTATTGTGGTAATCCTTTCACAATACATGCGTGTATGAGGTCATGTTGTACATCTTGAAATTATACAACGTTATATGTCACTTATATCTTAATAAAGCTGAAAAAAATTTTAAAAACATTGAATAAGATATCCCTCCTACCAAATAAAATATACTTATATTTGCACCATGTATACAATATTGATTAAAATGGCTATTTATTAGAGTACACTGTTTCAGCAAATATTAAAGAATCAACAACAAACTAACCAAATCTTACCTAAATGCAGTGAATCACTAATAAATAACAAAATAAACTAAAAATCCACTTGGAAACTAAAGCATGATATTCTTATATAACAGGATGCCATCAAAATAATATAGGTCAAAAGGTACAAACTTCCAGTTATAAGATACATAAGTTCTGGGTATATAGTGTACAGCTTCATGACAAAAGTTAACAATATTTTATTGTATATTTGAAAGTTGCTAGGAGAGTAGATCTTAAAAGTTCTTATCACAAGAAAAAAATTGTGTAACTCTGTGAGGTGAATGATGTTAACTAAACCTACTGTGGTAATCATTTCACAATATATACATATATCAAATCATCATGTTGTATACCTAAAACTAATACAATGCCATATGTCAATTTTATCTCAAAACTGGAAAAAAGCAAAATAAATAAAATGACATAGGTGTATGTTTATGGTATGAAAATTAATTTATGCCATGTTAAGTGGAAAAAGCATGTTCAAAAATAATTGTATGATTCTCTTTCTCACTATTCTAAGAAACATTATTTTGTCACTTAGATATAAGGAAACCAAGGTTATACACCAAGTACTTGGCAAAAATAGAATTTGAACACAAACTAGTTTGTGCCAGAGCCCTTGCCTATATACAGAAAATTGTGGTGATCTATAATTTGTAGACTTAACATTTTTCCATTTTATTTGTATTATCTTTATTATACAGTATAATTGATTATATAATAATATATATTTCAAATAAAAATTTATTCAAAATCAACTTGCTTCATTTTTCTCCTAGGAGAAATATATACACACAATATGTTTTACTTATAAGTCAAAAATATAATAAGTATTGTGTTTCAGATACGTCTAATATCTTGATCATACCATAGGATACTAGTGAGGTATTGAAAATACCTAATATCATACATTTAACAGGGTTTCAATATTCTTCTGAGGCTCTAATGAATCCATTGGCAATGGATTTTGCAAACTTAAGTGAGCTAGATATGGGTTGGCCAAAAGTTCTTTCAGTTAGTGAATACGTTGTTCAGTAAAGTTCTTCGTGAAAATGAAAAATGCGTGTTTTATTTTTACTTAAAAGTGAACAAACTTTTCGGCCAATCCAATACTTTCTCTGTGTAGAATAAGTGTATAGAAAAAAATCAGTGGGATCACTGTAGTTGACTAGAAAGCCATAAAGTCGGTTATTAGGGGTTTCTCAAGTTATGATTCATTCCCATAAGTTATTAGATTTGATTTTGAAGATTACCTTAGGATGTTTTAATATTTGGATCATTCTTTCATGAAGATTTTCAGTGATACTCCCTGTCTAGCTTACTTCTCTGCACCAGAATTCTGCTGCCAGAGTTCAAAATGCTCAAAATTGAAGATTAGAACAACTACTTATATTCAAAATTTCTGAAAAAGAGAATGTTTGTTAGATAAGTTCTGCTCACTTGTATTAATATAATAATTTAGAACAAAATCCATTAGTGTCTACCACTTTTACCGAAGCATATAAAATCTCAATATAAATTTCTTGATTGAATTTTCAACACTTTCTGACAATTGCCTTTTGTCATTTAAATACTTATTGTGAAAGAGCAAAGAACAAATTTAATTTAGTGCCTAATTCTGAGTGGATCTGATCAGTGTTATGGTAATAGTCCAGCTACATAAGGTGAGGTGTGTAGGGTTAATTAAGTTCCAACTCCAGAGTGTAAGGACTCTCATAAAAGAAATGTAATTTGATGTTTCTGACACTAGTTGCATGGTTGAGAACACATTTATAAAGACACTCATTTATTAGTATGTGCATTTAGATAGAATAATCCCAACCTGCGCATTTGATGGTTTAGCTGTGCCTCATTAACAATGTCAGTTGGTCCAGAAGCCAAATGGGATTCTCTGCCACTAACATTTATGGAAAGTTTATACACATCTCTCAGTATGATTCATTTTGCCTCAATATAGCCATTTTTTCATCACTGGCTTAAGTAAGACTTAAAATTTTAGTGAAACAGATGTTCTGAGTGCTTAAAGGGTATATGTGTGTGTGTATGCGTGTGTGTGTGCGCTTGTGCGCACGTGTACACGTGCATGTGTGTGGTGGTAGGTGGGCAAGTTAAAGTCTAATGTTTATTTATTCAGAACATTAGATAATTTATTCCAAGGAAAGAAGTACCTCATTTTTTCCCTATAACCTGCACAGATTTGGAAATTTTAAAGAAATAATTCAGTAATAAAGAAGTGCTTATTTGCATAAAGAAATATTTATAAAATATTATGTAAATGAACACATATCTATATTCTAAAATCTATGAAGAACTATTTTTTAGCTTATAGCTATTTAAATGTAAAAGGGCCTCCTTTAAGTGACTACTATGATTACATTAACTTTATTGCAGTCAACAATTTAAATTGTTTAATATTTAGTGTTCTACATTTTGTAATTATCATGCAATCAGCATGCTTGCATCTATTAACCATAACTTAAAGAAGCAGCATGTTATCACTCTTGTCAGATTTAATTTGATGAAATATACTTAATTCTTATTAATTTACTTAGGAAAGGCTTTCTGTGGTACACAAAGGAATGACAATATGATGAAGAAAAAAAACACTTCATGTGAGTATACATATCAGAGGGCAAATAGTTTGCAAAAAATAGCAGTGAAAAGATGGTCATAATATTAAAATCCTCTTTTTTACTTCAAATTAACAAGAAATTTTCTAGCATTTGGTATAGAGACAGTAATCACAAAGCACTGCTTTTTCTTTTTTTAAAATATTATCAGTTAAGACCAGATTTCCTTTTCCTTTTGGCTTTCTAACCTTTAGAATTTATCAGAATTTACATAATTGTAAAGGATAAGATTGCTAACTTAAAAATCTAGATCTAAGCAAAATACTCTTATGTGGAAGATTGAAAATTAAAGCAATTTTGTGACAAAGACTGAAATAAATTATACCAGCCACATATATTTTTCTTAAAAATTAATACTGCCATGAATAGAGAAAGTACTTTAGCCAAAGGAAACATATATTAAATTTAGGAATGTGAGAAATGAAAGATATTTTAGGAATAAGGTTTTAAAAATATATTTGAATCTCAATAATAGTTCACAATGCAGATGTGAAATTTAATGCAAATAATAAGAAAACATTATGAAAACAGAAGCATTTATTAAAAAAAAAAACATAATATCTAGATTTACAACTCCATCAGACTGGGGGAAGGGAAAAGCCCTAAGTAAAAGCATGCTGAAACCATTGTTGCTATGGAAAAGCATTACTGATAGCATTTAATTATTAATATTGAAAAATTAATTTAGGCTAAAATATGGACGTTAAATATTTAAGAGCTTTAAGAACAACTCTCAATAGAGGTTATAATAATTTGCTAGGGCTGCCAGAACAAAATACCACAGACTTGGTAGCTTAAACAACAGAAATGCATTTTCTCACACATGCTGGAGGCCAGAAGTCTAACATCAAGGTGTTGGCAAGTTTGGTGTCTTTTGAGGCCTCTCCTTGGCTTGCAGATGGCCACTTTCACATTGTGTCCTCACATGGTCTTTCCTCTGTGTGAATGCACAGGTGTCTCTCCTGAATCTGAATTTCCTTTTCTTATAAGGATACCAGTCAGATTGGATTGGGGCTCACCCTAAGGGCCTCATTTTTACTTAATCACTTCTTTAAAAGCTCTGTCTCCAAATGCAGTCACATTTTGAGGTAATAGGGGTTAGGGCTTCAATATCTGAATTTGGGGGTCAGGGAACACAGTTCAGCCCATTAACAGAGGTAGAACTTCCACACTACAAGGGAAAAGGGTATAAAGAAAAATTTTTAAAAATCCTATTAATCTTGAAGAAAGTAGAAAGAATTATATGTTGAAAGAAATAGCAGACAAGTAACTAAATAAATCAGTGAGCATAGTAAATGTGAATAGGTAGAATTTCTCAGTTTATAGGAGGAAAAAGTAACTCAAAATTGGATTGAAAAATATATCATCAAAACACAGAAACTTAAAATAACATACCCAAACCAAACAATACAAAAAGATAAAAATCAAGGAATGGGAACCATGGAAGAACACATTTAATAACATTCAAAGTTAAGAATTAATGTATGGCAAAGAGAAATTAAATGTTAATAAAAAATAAACAAACATATGTGACCAATAAAGAAATGTGAATAGTTGTAGCTAAAAGTCTTTTGAAAGCAAGAAGAGATAAAATTTCAAATACAAGTAGATAGGATAAAAACTTTCATTATAACATAAAATTCACCATGGCAAACACCATCTTATATGGTAAAGTCAAAATAAAGCAAGGTATATAACAATAGCATTGCATGGGCTGTTTTTTGCAAAATACTGTACAAAGCAATCTATATAGACAATGTAATCTGAGTTATGATTTATATATAATGCATGGAGAATAGTGCAGAAATATTCACTACCCAACACTGAGAGTTAGGTTCCACTTTTCTTCCTGCCTTATACATTTCTGGTATGTATATTTTTACTGTTTTATGAAATCTCCCTTCTCCCTTCCTCTACAAATGATAATTTATGTAAATTTTTATTGTTTTACAAAATCTCCCTCCATCTTCACACACACACACACACACACACACACACACACAAATGATAGCATACTTCTCAAGAATTATGGAGGATTGTCAAAAAAAGAAGTGCTATCTAAATGTGTTTTGAAATAATAGGGTTTTATTATTTCCATGAAGGCACACAATCAGAGCCATCAAAATGTAATTTTTACATGGAATCTCAACATCCTTTTTTTTCCTTTTGGCATTTCCATTATTTTCATCCTGGAATGAACCTAAAAACTTCTTTCTCTGACAGTTCCTGCTAAACCATACATATTTGAGGGTGTGCACAATTTTGCACTTTCTATTCCATTTACACAAGTTAAAAGAAAAAGTGGAAGAGAAAGAATAACAAGAAATAGAAAAAATATTCTTCAAACACACACACACACACACACATACTCAATGGAATAATCATATCTATGTAAAGTTTAAACTTCAGGCTTATGTAGAACATTAGTTCCTGTATCATCTCCCAGGCTGCATGGACAATTTGATATTGAGCTTCTCTCAAATGTTTCTTAGTATTGAAGAATGAGACAAATGTTGCTTTGAAGAATGTATACCACACTTACACCTACTCTGTAGATAATTCAACATCATACTATAGTCATCTTTCTCTTTATATAACTTTTGACCCATTAAAAAAAAAGATTGTGTTTCTGGAATATGCTAATAGCTACCTTATCACATATTTTTAAATTCTATTTAAAATATTAGTGAAAGTAATGTTGGCTCTCAAAAAGAAATGTAAGTCTGAAATATTCAGGCAGACCCACATATAGATAATAATTTTCTACATAGCAAAATAAAAACCAAAAGACAAAAAAAACCAGAAAGGCATTGAAGACAGCCTAATATGTATCTGCTAATAATATATATGTAACTAATTTGAATATATTATATACATATATTTTAAAGTTTTTATTGAATTTGTTGCAATATTGCTTTCGTTTTCTGTTTTGGTTTCTTGGCTGTGAGCCATGTGGGATCTTAATTCTCCAACCAGAGATTGAACCCGCACCCCCTGCACTGGAAGGTGAGGTCTTAACCACTGGACTGCCAGGGAAGTCCCATGAATATATTATATTTTAATAAGATTTTTATTTTAGAACAGTGTAGATTCATAAAATAGTGGTAAAGATATCACAAAGGTTTAATACACCCTATAAACCCAGTAACTTCTGTTATTTATATCTCACATTAGTATGGCAAATTAATCACAATTAATGAAATAGTATTGAAACTTCATTATTAACTCAAATTCATACTTTATTCAGAGGTTTTTTTGTTTTGTTTTGTTTTAACAGAGTGTTCTTCTGTGCCAGGATCCCACCAAGGAAAGCACATTATATTTAGTCATCATGTCCCCTTAGACTCCCCTTAGATGTAACAGGTTTCAATTTTTTCTTGGTTTTGTTGATATTAACAGTTTGAGGAGTATTTACCAGGTATTTTGTAGAATGTCCTTCATTGATGATATTTCCTATATCTTTATCATGATTAGAATGGAGTTATATAGTATTTTGGGAGGAAGATCACAGAGGTGAAGTGCCATTCTCATCATGCCACATCAAGGGTATATATTATCAACATTGTTGAGTTTAACCTTGATCAACTGGTTGAGTTAGTGTCTTTCAGGTTTCTCCACTGTAAAATTAATCTGATTTTTTTCTCCTCTTTTCATACTGTACTTTTTGGAAGTCACTATATGCAACCCATATTTAATGAGTTGGAAGTTATGCTCCACCTTCTTGATAGTGAAGTATTTATATAAGTTATTTGGAATTTTTCTATATGGAATATTTGTCTATTCTCTACCATTTATTAAAGTATTCAATTATTTTTATATATTAGTATGTATTAATGGATTTTTATATATTTTGTGTTATAATTCATAATTCATTTATAATTCAATAAAATACTGCTTTATTTTTTGTTCAAATTTTTCCAGCTTTGGCTGTTGGGAGTTCTTTAGGTTTACTCTTGTGTCCATCTGACATACTATAATTATTGTAGGGTTTTTTTGAGCACTTCCTTGTTTTTTGGTACTACAAGATGCTCCAGGCTCATCTTGGGTATTTCCTGTCCCAGTTCTAAAAGCAGCTAGTTTTCCAAGGTGTTCTGGTTATTTTTGCTGGAGAATGGTATTAGAAAACAAACTCTTTGTGCTAGGTGTGCTTGTTGCTACTGGGTTGTCTTTGCTCCTAGGCTCTCTCAGCTGAGAGAGCAAGGAAATGTAAGTATATATACTAACTCATGCATGTATATAAATTTATAAATAATTCCATACATCTGTATTTATATTCAGTGAAAATGAGTTCATATTGATGTTTCAAACTCTAATCCATTACCACATAAATCATGCTAGTCTACTCTCTTTTTTTATCTGTAAATTTCTGTTCCAAAAGTGAGAAACCTGACCCCCACCATCCACCAATTAATAGTGTTCAATGATAGTGTGCATATGTGTGCCTATATGTGAGTGTATGTGTGTGTTTCAAATTTGTTATCCTATATTTCCATGGGATACAATGTTATCAATGAGAGTACAGTTCTGACTACCATTCCTTTTGCTGCATTAAAATTAATTCTTCTGATCCATTCTGCATTCCATCCTAGGATGCCCTGACTTCTTAAGTAATTTTAAAGATTTGCCTACATTGAAGGTCAGTCTTTGTGCTGTAAAGTTCTATGGTTTTTGACCAATACATGGAGTCACTACAGTGTTATTCAGAATAGTTTTACCACCCTAAAAATTCCTGTTTTACCTGTTCAATGCCCACCCTTTCCTTCTCTCCTTGAACCTAGCAACCACTGTCATATTTACTATCTCTATAATTTTGACTTTTCCAGGTTGTCAAATCAATGAAATCATATATTGTGTGCTCTTTTAGAACTGGCTTCTTTCACTTAGCAATATTGCCAAATAATATTCCATTGTATGGATGTACTTCAGTTTGTTTATTCATTCATATATTGAAAGAAATCTTGGTAGTTTCTGGTATGTTTTTGAATAGAAGCAATAAAAAAGCACATACTTTTTTTGTTCCCAATTGGAAGGAGAACATGTTTAATTCCTCATCATTAAGTATGATGTTAGCTATAGGTTTTGTAGATTTTCTTTGTCAAGTTGAGGATGTTCCTCTCTATTCCTAGTTTGAGTTTTTGTCATGAATGAGTTTAGGATTATGTCAAATGTTTGTTCCTTTTTTAAGTTTTTGGTGTCAATTTATTTGATTATATTTTTTTTCCTTTAGCCTGTTGATGTAGTAAATTTCATCAATTGGTATTTCAGTGTTGAAACAGCCTTGTATTATGCAAAAAATCTCACTTGGTTATAGTGTATAATTCTTTTAAAATATTTTTGGATTTGGCTAATATTTTGTTGAAGATTTTTTGCATCAATGTTCAGTAGAGATAATGATTTGTAGTTTTCCTTTCTTGTCTTTATATGATTTTGGTATTAGAGTAATGCTGACCTCATAGAATAAGTTTAGTGGTATGCCCTCTGCTTCCATTTTCTGGAAGAATTTTGGAAGGATTAGTAGAATTTATTTCTGGTAGAATTCACCAATGAAACTATCTGGGTCTGATGTTTTATTTTGGAAGGTTATTAATTCCCGATTTAATTTCTTAAATAGATATATGGCTATTTGTGTTATCCGTTTTTCCTTGTATGAGTTTTGATAGTTTGTGTCCTACAAAGAAGTGTCCCATTTCACATAAGCTATTCAATTTATTATCAGAAAGTAGTTCTAAGTATTCTTTTAATATCCATGGCATCAGTAGTGATGGGTCCTCTTTCATTTCTGAGATTGGTAATATTCACCTTTGTTTATTTCTTGGTTTTCTAAAGGTTTGTCAGTTTTACTGATCTTTTCAAAAGAACAAGCATTTGATTTTATCATTTTTCTCAATTGTTTTCCTTTTTCTCAATTCCACTGATTTCTGCTCAGATTTTTCTTTCTTTTTTTCTGCTTGATTTAAGCTTGCGTATCTCTCATTTCCTGAGAAAGCTTAGGTATTGATTTTATGTCTTTCTCCTTTCCTAATACATGTATTACCTAGTGTTATAAAATTTCCCTCTAAAGCATTGCACTAACTGCATCTTACAAGTTATAATGTTGTCGTTTTATTTTCATTTAGTTCAGAATATTTTAAATTTCTCTTCAGACTTTTTAAAGTCATTTTCTTAGTCATTGCCCTAGGTTTTTGTTATTTTTTAACAAATATATATATATATATATATATATAGAGAGAGAGAGAGAGAGAGAGAGAGAGAGAGAGAGATTGTATATCTTCAAATAGCAGTATACCACTTCACATGTAGTACAGGGACCTTTATCATAATTTCCAATTCTGCACTTTCATCCTTGTGATGTTCATTTAACTTATACATATGTTATCATCAACCAATGCATTTTTACTGTTATCTCTTTGCACAGTATTATTTTTACATCAATTAAGAGTAAGAAAAATATTTAATTTACCTTCATTTTTTCCCATTTCTGACATCTTACTTTTCTTTATATAGATCCAAGCTTGTTTCCTTCCTTCCAAAGAACTTACTTTTACGTTTCTTCTGCTAGTCACAAGGTCCTTCAGTTTTGTTTCCATTTTTCAATGAGAAAGTCTTTATTTCTCATTTACATTTGAAGGATGATTTGCTGTATATACAATTCTAAGTTTGTTCTTTTTTTTTACTTTCAACATATTAAGTATTTCACTCTGTTCTCTGCTTGCATGGTTTCTGACAAGAAGTCCACTAGTATTCTTGCCTTATTTGACTATAAGAAAACAGGTTTTTCCTCCGGTTTCTTTTAAGATATTTTCTTTGTCTTTGGTTTCTTGCAGTTTCATATGATATGATATGTTTGTTTATTTATTTTGTTTCATTGGAAGTATCCTTTTTATGTTCTCTGAGGTGGTTTGGTGTCTGTGATAAATTTTATAAGATTCTCTGTTATTATTACAAATATTCCATACACACCTTTTAATCTTTTTTCTACCTTCTCATTCTGATTTTCCAACCATGCATATGTCATACCTTTAAAATTGTCTCATAGCTCTTAGATGTTGTGTTTGTTTGTTTATTTGTTTTTAATTCCTTCTGTCTATTTCAGTTTGGGAAGTTTCTATTGACTTATTTTCAAGCTTAGTGATTTTTTCCCAGTCTTGTCAAGTGTACAGATAAGCCCATTCTTATTTCCTAACACTCTCATTTTGATTTCTAATATTTCCTTGTGATTCTTTCTTATAGTTTCTCTCTGTCTCCTTAAATTACCTATCTGTCCATACATATTGTACACTTTTTCCATCAGACAGATGCCTTAACATATTAAGCATGGTTACTTTAAATTCCCTGTATGATAATTCTAACATAATATCTGATTCAGGGTCTGATGTTTAATTTTGTCTCTTCACATTGTTTTCTCTTGCCTTCTGGTATGGCATAATTTTTTGTTGAGAAGTAAACACACTGTATTGGGTGATAGGAACTGAGATTAAAAAAGCTTTTAGTGTGAAGATTTAAGTTAATGTGGCTAGGAGTTCGGCTATGTGTAATATTTGCTATAGCTATATGTGACAGAGTCTTCAATTTCCTTTGGTGGACTTTTTTTATTTCCCCTTTTGACTTTGGGTTTCCCTAACTAATCTTTCTTAGAGAGAGTTTATGTCTTGTAGCTCTATTGGCTGAATTGACATTTTTAATACTGGAGTCCTGCTATATTACACACTATAATCTTCCCATTAAATCTCGGAGTTTTAGTGGGTATGTGTCTTGGAGCTTTGGCAATCACAAGTGTTCATCCAGAGATATAACTCCCCCCGCCCCCATCCTCTACTTTTCCCTGCTGTGGCATTCTCTAATTCCTTGAAGACCTGACCAAAATTGAATATGGAGTTTTTCCCCCACTCAGGTGATACAGGAAGCTAGAGGGGAATGAGGTTGGAAGAATGCCCTTCCCTCAAATGAGACAGTGCTCCCGCAGTCTTTCCATGAACATAGGCCTTTGTACTGGAGAAGTTATCTAGGTCTGTTTCACAATTACCCTTCCCCTCCCCGATCCCAAAGAGGTCATTTGGGAGATCTTTATCTTGAGAACCAAGCATGGTCACTTGATATTAAGCTCAGAAAAATGAGGGTCACCAATAGCTCTTCACTTGCACACTAGTGCACCTTGAGTCTCTAGCTGTTCGTCAATACTACCACTTAAGTGTTCCTATCAGTTTATGGCTCCAGAGGCTCCTGCTCCAGGTAAGCCGACCTGGCTATGTCTCTCTGGATGAACTTGTCTTTCCATATTTCAGGAAAGCAATTTGCCCTGAAACTTAGTTTTCTGTTAGATCAAAGAAAAGTCATTAATTTTCAGCTTGACCTGCTTTTTCTTGTAATAAGAATGGGAGTGGCAACTTTCAAGTTCTTTACATGCCAGATATGAAACTGAAAGTCATCATTATTTAATCTTAAAACACTTAAATTATTAATGAGTAATTTTTAGTGACATGGGAAAATATCTACAATGTAATGTTAAGTCAAAAAAAGTGAGATAAAATGGTATATGCAAATATAAAAAAATAAAAATTAAAAATAAATAAAATTTTAAAAAGTTAAAAAAAGGAAAATAATGTATAAAGCATGATCTCATTCATATAAGACAGGTGTTATAGAAAGATTGAAATATACAAAACTAGCAGTTATTGCTAGGTAGTGATATTATTCGAGATAATGTTACATCATTTTTGCCCTAACTGACCTCTAATGAGTACTTGTTAATTTATTGTCACATATTACAAACTATAATCATTTTATATATATAAAACATTTACCAATATATAACATTTATAATTTTATTTCTATATAATTATATATAAATATATTTCATAAATATTTAATACTTATAATATATAACAAGCATATTATATAATAAATATTTGTAATTATAAAATTATACACAATTACATTTATATATAAGTTAATTATTATATGTAAAATTTACCAATATAATTACCAGTTTATAATATATTAATGTCATTAAATTAAAATATTAATTTATTTAACTTAAAACTTAGTTGATTCTTCCCTATAATAATAATAAAAAATATTAATAACTCTCATTTATTAAATACCACAATTTACCAGGTCATTAATCAACAAATATTTATTATATTTGTGAATTTTGGGCTGAAATAGTTGAACAAGGTTGCTAGAAACTGGGTCTTCAAGTTTGGATAAAATTCAAGTAATATTAGAAAAGAGTTCTATCTATCTAGCTAGCTCTTTGTTTCTTGTTCAAGTAAGTAGCTGTTGTTCTGACTAGAATAAAAGAGGCTGTGTAGAATTGCCTGTGAATGCTCTTTGGGAATTATTATCAGAGGTCACTTAAGAACAGTTCCTCCCTCTCCAGAAGTGCCTGTTACTTGGCTTTATAACACACCCAACTCCTACAGAGCCCCATAATTTACAGCACTTAACTAACTGTCATACATAATGAGAAGAGATTATTTAATATATCTGACAATAATTCAGCAAGTTGTCAAACTAGGTTATCAGCTCCATTAAAATTCAATCAGACAAAAAAAAATTCAATCAGACACAATAAATGAGATGCTTGATTAATTTCACAATATGCTGCCTGTAGTTTGACCTCCTCTGGAGAAAAAAAAAAATTATATGTATCCAGAGAAGATACACACTCACAATTACTTCAGGGAGAAGTTTTATTTTACATGGGAAACCAATAGTACATGTGCCTAGTAGCTTTGTTTTTGAGTTATTTTAAATATTATATTTCTTATCTTAACATGGAATATTCATTGATATCTCTAGATCTGCTGTATATTTCCCTTAAAAAAAGGCTAGATTTCTCATCCATGACACAAGGAAATAAAGCTTGCTTTGTACATCTGTAAAATAAGTGGCTTACATGAATGTGAGGTTTCCTAGCAGAGCCAAATGGGCCACATGGCCTATGTTTTTATAGTGCAAGTAAATTTTTCTAGCTATAAGTATAAATATTTTTCATCTCAAGGAGAAAACAAAAAACAAAAAAAAGAAGTCACAAAGAAAATGGCTTAATTTTTCTGGAGACTGTATGGCCTCATTTTAGGACATTGTTGAGAATTATCAGGGTTTTTTTTTTTTTTTTTGAGATTTTTTAGCTTACATAAAGTTAGTATGGTGAGATTCTACTCCTGTCATAAAAAGTGAGATAACATCTATCCTTAAATAAAATATTTTCTTTTAGATTCCAAAGAAAAACTCGCTATTATGAGTGTCAGAAGACCAGGGTTTAAATTTAAGCTCTTCCACTTACTGTTTGTTTAAACTTTATCAAATTATTTAATGTTTCTGAGCTTTAGTTTTCTTATCAGTAAACGTATTTAAGTAAACCCATCTCACACATTATGCTTGTGAATATTAAACACAATTTTGTACATGAATAAGATTTCTAAATTTTAAAGGGCTATGCAAATGCAAAGTAAAATTATAGCAATAATATTGTCATTGGTCTCATATGGTTCATGAATCATAAACATAATTGTATACTCAAAATATATTTGACAGTGACATAAAGCCATTTATGTCCAAAGAAAACTTAATAAGGATTTTTTTGGTAGCACTTCTCCAATTTTCTTTCTCACATCTCCCATCCCTGCTGGGCAAGACTACAACATTATACCTAATGTCAAATGTTGACATCACACAAAAGTAAAATACTTCCCTTTTGTACAAAAATTTGTATAATAAGAACCAACTTTACATGAGTGACCCCCTTAACATAGACATGCTCCTAAGCATTTTACACAGATTTATGTCTTAAAGATTCATAACCTTACAAATTAATTTCTGCTATATTAATTTACTCCCTTAATTTTACAGATGCAGAAACTGAGGAATAGAGAGATTAAGTGACTTCTTCAAGTCAGTCATCGTCTGAGTGAAAAAGTAAAAAATTAAACAAGAAACCCTGACTCTGGAATCCACAGTATTAAGCAATATACTACACCACCTTTAAAATCTAGATGGAAGTGTGGAACTGAACTCAGATACTCAGATTTTACATTTTTTTTTTTTATTTCAAAATTCATGTCAGGCTAAATGTCATGCTATTCCATTAACAGGAAAAAATAATGCCAGAGCTACAGGAATAACAGCTGAGGGGTTGGGATGTATGCTAAAAGCTTACATGACTGTTCTAAAGTAATTCTTATAATATTATGGTTATTTTAACCTCCTTTGATGAAAAAGGATAAATGTTAAGAATTAAGTAAATCCTTTTAATCATACAGCCAGTGAGTGAAGTAGCTGGGATTTGAGCCAATGTTTGTCTTGCATCTAACCACTACACCATCAAAGTAATTTTAAAGATATTTCTTTAAAAAGAGGCAATCATCTCTCTATTACATATTACATTCTACAACCTAAAATAGATTAAATATTTAAAATTTATGATAAAAACAATTTTCAAAGCAAAAATTGTTAGAAAATTTTAAATTTAAGCACTCTGTTTTGAAGGGAATCTTAGGAATTTACAATATTTTCTAAAGCATCTGGGCATTATAGGTTGAGATTTAGAGTAGAAAAATTTAGATCCACTATTCTTTCTTCTGCCTAATAGAAAGGAGTGCTGTGAGTAGAGAAAATGAGATCAAATATATGAATACATGATAAATACTTTACAATGACCTAAAACAATAATTTACTATGACTAAAGAATGAAAGATAGTACGGTTTAACAATGTTTTTGTTAGAAGATTAGGAATCAATTGCTTTCATTAAGAGAAAGCAATGATGTAACTTAACTAAATGCATATTAGTTCAAGAGTAATAAGGTGTTTTAAAAGGTGCATGGAAATTGCCGTTGAGAAATTAATTTGAAATCAGATTCTCAGGCATAGCAACCATATACTCTTTTTTGTTGTGGAGCACAGGCTCCGGACGCGCAGGCTCAGCGGCCATGGCCCACAGGCCTAGCCACTCCGCGGTATGTGGGATCTTCCCGGACCAGGGCACGAACCCGTGTCCCCTGCATCGGCAGGCGGACTCTCAACCACTGCACCACCAGTGAAGCCCCATATATTTTTAAGTAGCTCTCCAATAGGGCAAAAAAGTTTTCTGTTGATTTTTTAAAAATAACTACTAAAAATGGTACAAATAAACCTATTTATAAAACAGAAATAGAGTCACAGATGTAGAAAACAAACTTATGGTTACCAAGGGGGAAGGGGAAGAGGAATAAATTGGGAGATTGGCATTGACACTACTATATACACACTACTATATATAAAATAGATAACTAATAAGAACCTACTATGTAGCACAGGGAAGTCTACTCAATACTCTGTAATGACCTATATGTGAACAGAATCTAAAAAACAGTGGATATATGTACATGTATAACGGAATAACTTTGCTGTACAGCAGAAACTAATGCAACATTGTAAATCAACTATACTCCAATAAAAATTAATTAAAAATAATAAAAATAACTACGTTATTCTGAGAAAAGGGGTTCTAAGATCATACTTAAAATATATGACATATATACACTAATATGTATAAAATAAACTAATAAGAACCTGCTGTATAAAAATAAGTAAATAAAATTAAATTAAAAAAATATATATCTTTAGGCTGCCTCTTCTTCAAATAGTGTCTGACTCAGCAGTATCACCCATGGATTACTTTTTTTTCAAGTGAAATAATCAATAAGAAGCATTTATAGTTTGTTCCAAAATCATTCAATGAAAATTCAGCCACGTTTTGCTGTATCCTCTGTATCATTCAAGGTTTTTAGTTAAAAACAAATATTGAAATGAAAATAAACAAAACCCAAAACAAACCAACACACACATTCTCTGCCAGCCTCGTGGTATTCTACCAGTCATTATGAAAAGAACATACTCAATTAGTTGTTGTTCCTTGACCCTGGGTTTTCAAATGAGAAATATGCAGAGGAGATTCAGGACTTAAAATTGATGGCCTAGCCTAAAGCAGATCTACCCCAGAAGACCCAAAAAAACATGAGAGAACAGTAAATGAGAATTTGGGAGTTGACTATTATGAAGCATTACTATAGCAGTGGATGACTCAATTCAGAGAACATGAAGGAACTATGCTCCAAACAGATACTGTACTAGTCTAGCCAAACATATCTGGGTACCGCGGTTGGGTATTTGCATAGAATGCTAGGAACTAGATGCTAGAATCATGATGAATGCTTCCTCAAAGGAGGTAGATACCTCTGCCTACTTCCTAATGAAAAAATCAATTATTCACAGCATCTGCTTAATTATTCTGCACTTTTCTGAACTGAAATCTCCTGTAAGACCCCTGGAGATATCCTCACACTAACGCTGGTGTTATGTCTGTGTATGTTAAGTTACATGACAAAGAGAATTTTGCAGATAGAATTAAGTTTATGGGCCATAAAATCAGAAAGTTATCCTGGATAATCTAGGTAGATTAAATGTGATTACGACTTTTAAAAGTGGAAGAAAGCTTCAGTCAGAGAGATGAGACTAAAAAAGAGGCAGAAGATTTTTGAAATGTGAGTGGAACTCAACCCACCATCGCTGAATTTGAAAATGGAGGAATGAAACCACAAGCCAAGGAATGCAACAGCTTGTAAATTGCGGACTGCCTGCAGATACCAAGAAAACAGTGACCTTGGTCATTTCCAGCGGTAAGTAACTTAGGTCTGCCAACAATCTGAATAAACAAGAAAGTCAGTACTTTCCCCAGAGTTTCCAGAAAGCAATATAACACTGCTGCCAACCTTGATTTTAACCCTATGGGACTCACACCAGACTCTGACCTACAGAACTGCAAATGAATAATCTTGTGTTATTTTAAGGCACTAAATTTGTGGTAATTTGTTACCACAGGAAACACACACACACACACACACATACACAAACAAAAACACCAAAAAAAGATTGTATAGGTTTTTTGTAATATGTGCATACCTATACATTATGGCCTATCAACTATGTATTACATTGCTTGACACTCCAGTATATGAGAAGAGGAAACTAGTGTCTCTTTGCATTCCTCCTCCTCTATGCTTCTCGAGATCTCCTACTCTGAGCATCAGTCTGGTATACCATAAGCTTACACAGTTAGGGTAAGAGGCAGCTTTAGTTTTACTAATAGAATTTTAAATCTCCATTCTTTCACATTTACATTAGCAATAAATTTAAAACATTTACAATCAACTCTATAATTCTAATACAATGTTCTATAACTTGCCTATAGATCATTGTGTAAAAACTGGAAGCCTGAGAATATACATTATTTATAATTCTTTGACAATGCAAATATGATTTACTGCTAAACCAGCAATTCCATCCACAAAGTAGCAGAAAGCCTCTTCAGCAATATATATATTTGAACCGTATATTAATTATTTGCACCAGTGTCAAATGAATTTTCTTTACTTATATTTAATTAATTAATTAAGTGCTTTAACAGATATTTATCAAGTGCTCACTATATAACAGGTATCTATCAGAGAATGAAAGCCATAAGCCACACTTACATAAAATGTAAAAATTATTTCATGTCTTAATTTACTTTATATTCAAATAATGTATTACTTTCCTGGGTGTGGTTTTTTCTGGTTAATCTAATTAAATTTCATTTTCATTCTGGCAAATAAAACATATACCATAGTTACCATATCATTAAGAACTTTCAGTTTTTGATCAGTTTTTGATTATAAAATTCATGGACTTTTCTAACATCTTCTTATCTCTAGGCCTGACATGTATTTCCATTTTAGTATAATGTAAGATTGGTATTTTCTTGGATCCTCTGGAATCTTTTTAGATTCCTCAGATTTCTTAGATTCTCTTTCTTTAGTTCTTTTTTTTCACTGTAGTTTACCTGAAAGTTATTTCTATCAAAAACCAGAGTTGAAAATAGACTCATGACATGTTTCAACTTTGGGAAACTATCTTCTACTCTTTCTTCAATTATAACTTTCTGCCTTTTTTTCCCCCCAATTTTCTTATTCTGGAATGTCTATTAGTTTTTTGTTGGTCCTCTGATATGGAATATGTTATGTCTCAGATTTCGTCTAATGCTTTGCACCTCTTTTTGTTTAACTCTTCATTCTGAGAGATAGCCTCAATTTTTTTTTACTTATAGGGGAGTTTTATTTTTAATATTTATGAATTATTTTATTGCTCTCTAATTGCTTTTATCATAAATTTTTGTTCTTGTTTAGCAGAAATATTATCTTCTCATATTCCTCTAATTTTACTGATTAGAATGTTTTGTTAGCTTTTCTTATTTTAATTTTTTAAGAAGTTATAGTCTCCACTCTGAATTTCTGCTTATTCTTCCTAGGTAAATTAAGTTTTTGTACTTATTTTTTCTAAATATCTGCTAATTTTTTGTTGTCGAGTTATGTTTATGAATGAAAGCATAGGTTTATTAATTTAGGTAGCTGGCATAGTTTCTTCTGCATAGCTGGCCATTTCTCTGAACCAGAGAACTATATCTATAAGCTTATTTGCAGCAGAAAGATATGTAGAATATGTTTTACTTCAGTGTTCAGGTAGGTTTAGCTTTCTTTCACCAAAAACAGTGACCAATCCATACACCACACAGTATCCTAGGGGGCAGCAGCCACATTCTGGAAACCCAAGCTCAATTTCATAAGAAGGCATTTCCCTAATTTTCTATCTGGAGGAAAAGACATTAATGTGCATACTGCAGCGATAGGGGAGGGTGGTGAGAGAATTCTGTAAGTATGTGTAAGGTGAATGGTAGTCACTGAAAACAATTTTTAAATTTTTGATAGAGATAATATTTTCCCAATGTGGCTCCTTTTGTTTTTCCTAGAAGAGCAGTAACATTGTGTAGTCTTTGCTGTCTCTTTTTCTTTGAAATATATAAAGAAACTCTGTAAAATTTCTTCTGTAAAATTTCTTTCCTTGAAATAAAATTTCTCAAGATATTTTCCTTAATTTTATAGTGAAGAAAAACATATATGTAAAATACATATATTTATATATAATTCATATATATTTCTACATGGCAAGAAATGCTATAAAATTGTTATACTGAATATACACAAATATATACACATATATGTATGTATATAAGTAGTCTGTATTATTTATTTCTGGGACTATACTGGCATTTTGGATCAATTCATATTTTGCTGTACAGAACTGTCTCATACTCTGATAGATATATAGAATCTCTGCTTCCCCCCCACTGTATACCTCACTCTTTGTGACTATGACAACCTCTAGCAACCTCACATATTTCCTAATGCCCCTCAAGGGACAGAGAGAGTTCAGATCAATGGCTATACTATATCAACAGCTGGTTTAATCATTTTCCACCAGGCATAATAGTAATAATATACAGTATGTCCTGTCTTTGTCTAACTGCATTTGAAATAATTTGAGTGACTATTCAAATAACTTCTGTTGACTTTGTGTTCCCTGGAGCGACTAGCATGGTATGAGATGACAGTTAGCTTTTAATAAATACATGCTAAGGACTTCCTTGGCAGTCCAGTGGTTAAGACTCTGTGCTGCCAATGCAGGGGGCGTGGGTTCAACCCCTGGTCAGTTGGGGAACTAAGATCCCACATGCTGTAAGGCACGTGGCCAGAAAAAAAAAAAAAGTAAATGTAATAAATACATGCTTTGTGAGATGGATCCTCATTTTGTTGGGTGTGGGTGTGGCATTGGCATTAGATGTAACTATATTGACTTATCTTTTGCTAAGTAGATTCTGAATGTCAGAAGTAATGGAGACTTGTGTTTGTGTGTTAGTGTGTGTGTGTGACTGAGACAGAGAGAGAGAGAAAGAAAGAGAATATGGGTGTGTTGTACTAGGTCACTATTGAATTCAGGAAATGTATACGTTTTGAAAAATTCTTTAGGAAGATGGCAAAAAAAATTGTGACATTAGTAACAGTATATGCATCTTAATTTTGTTTATAGTGTACAGAAATGCAACAGATTTTTTTAAGTTAAATTTGTATCCTGCAACTTTACTGAATTGATTGATTAGTTCCAACATGTTTTTCTGGTTTCTTTAAGCTTTTCTATATATAAAATCATGCCATCTGCAGAGAGACAATTTTATTTCTTCCTTTTGGATTTGGATGACTTTTATTTCTTTTCTTGCCTAATTGCTCTGACTTCCAGTAGTATGTTGAATAGAAGTGGTTAGAATGGGCATTCTTTTTTCTTTATTCTCCTCTGATTTTATAATTTTAAATAATTTGTATTTGTGTTCACAGATTCTTTCTACTGATTGATCAAATCTGCTGTTGATATACTCCATTGTATTTTTCATTTCATTCATTGTATTCTTCAACTCCAGAATTTGTTTTGTTCTTTTTATGATTTCTATCTCTTCATTGAACTACTCATTTTGTTCTTGTTTTGTTTTCCTGATTTATTTGCAGTTTGGTAGCTTGCTGAGCTTTCTTAAAATAATGACTTTGAATTCTTTGTCAGGAAATTTGTAGATCTCCATTTCTTTGAGATCCGTTACTGGAAAATTGTTATGTTCTCTTAGTGATGTCATATTTTCTTAATTTTTCATGCTCCTTGAAATCTTATGTTGCTGTCTTCACATTTAAAGAAATAGTCATCTCTTCCAGTCTTACTGATTCCCTTTGGGAATAAAATTACCTTCACCAATCAGGCTAGCTAGAGCTTCTGACCATCTCTCAGGGCTCTTCCATGGATTCACCCCCCCCCCCCCACAACACTTATTCCCTCTGGTGTGAGAATTCTTAAATTGTATGCTTTTTCTCAATCTCCCAAGGCCAGGCTAGGTTCAGAGACCTTTGGTTTTGCTACGGTAATGCCCTTAAATTCTTAATTTTGTGTGCCTTCTCCCAATCCCAAAGAGTGGGCTGGCTTTCTGCATGTGTTCATGACCCAACTGCAAAGACTCACTCATTATCCATACTGGTTCATGGAAGTCTGCCATGGGTGGGAGGTGGGATGATGAGTGAGACACTCAGAGCATTTAGGGTTCCTGTAGTCTAGTTGGGGGAGTCTATAGGCAAAGTGTCCCAAGCAGTTTGTGGTCAGGTTCCCTGACTGGATCCATGATGTGTTTAGTAGGATCCACAGCCCTTAGATGTTTTCCAAGCCTGGTTACTCCCGGTCTCTCACAATCCACAGCCATGCTACTCATGGCTTGCCTCATTATTGCTGGTGAGGAAAGAAAGAAGTGGATTCTTGGCCAGCATGCCATATGTCTGGGAAGCTGAGTTCTCACTAGCTACTCTCTCTTTCCCCCATGGGAGAAATCACTGGCTGAGGCTGTGTCTCTTGACACTGAGCTGTGCTGCTGTGGAAGGAGGGATGATGTGGATAAAGTGAATCTGTTCTTCTTATCCTCTTCAATGTGTCTGTTCTCTGATTTTTTTTTTTTTTTTTCCCCATCAGTGTGCTGGAACTTCTCTTCTGAGCTCCCAGACTCCCACAAAGGTACACTTGTCTGTGGGTGGTAGTCAAAGTCAATGCTCTATGAGGGAATGACAGCAGAAAACTCATATTCCACCATCTTGCTGATGACATTTCTCCATCAAAACAACATTTATTATTAATATTTAGTTTGCTATACTTCCTATAAGCATGAGCTTTGTCTAACTTGTCTTTCTGTTCCATGGTAGGCAATGATATTTTCTTAGCAAATTACATCATAGGCAGGCAGATGATATAATGTGATGGGTAGGAGTTGTGAGGTGCTCTAGCACTTGGGCTCTAATAATTTCTGCATGAAATTCTTGCAAGATACAGAGAAGAGGGTCTTTCAGCTCCACAAACTAGGAGAGAAAATACCCTTCTCCAGCTTGGTGCAGAAGTTCTTGGTTCAGGTCTCTGAGTATAATTTTTAAATGACTTCTTATAGTTAAAAAGTTAAATTTCTCTTGATAACAAATATGTTCAATGAAACAATTGGGGAATTCAGAAACTACTCAACCAAAGGAGACCATATTTTCACTTCCATATACACCTAGAGAAGTGTACAAGCTTCATAAAATAGTCCCTTGAGTCTCACTTTTCTTTATCTAGTTTATAAATTGAAATGAGATGATGCAAATGGGATTTTAAACATTTATAAAACTTATAAGTGATGGATCATATTTCGGTTCTGAAACAGAAGTTACCAGATTTGCATTTTTGTGTCGTGTATTCCACATGCCAGGAAGTTTTATTTTAGCCAAATTACTTAGCATATTTTCTTAATTATCAATGACATATTTTTTATTTTTAAAATTTTTCTAAAGGGAATATGTGTTTTATAATTTAAAACTGTATTTTATGTGATAGTATTTAGGTCTTGTTTTCATCAAAGCTATAATTTAATTATAGTCCTCTTAAAAAATCCAAGGCATCTTAGATTCAGAAAATATGTTACACCATTCATTGTTTTCACAGATATTTATTCAGTGTCTGTTCAGATCTAGACTATGTATAGGTACCAGATAGGTAACAACTGATAAGACAAAGATGATCTCTGGTCACTGTGGTAGAGAAAAATAAATATACAGTATATTTTGCGGTACGCGGGACTCTCACTGCTGTGGCCTCTCCCGTTGCGGAGCACAGCCTCTGGACGCGCAGACTCAGCGGCCACCGGCTCACGGGCCCAGCCGCTCCGCGGCATGTGGGATCTTCCCAGACCGGGGCACGAACCTGCGTCCCCTGCATCGGCAGGCGGACTCTCAACCACTGTGCCACCAGGGAAGCCTTACAGTATATTTTGAAATTCTTTATTAAACAATATATACAGGACTGAATTTTTTTAAAAATCAGTTTTTATATCATTACAACTGTGATCCCTATTGTAATGACATCGTTTCTTTTCTCTCTCTCTCTTCCACATGGATAAAGCCAAGAAATCAAGGACTGGTTCAGACGAGCTGCTTTCCCATACCAGGTTGTTGAAACCAAAGCTGAGACCACCCCCTTGATAGTCCAAGAAGAAGGGTGCAGCTGCGGTAATTTTCACCCAAACCAGAGACTTAAAACTCTGGTAATTCTTTATATTTGAGTGCTTTATTTCTATATGTCCTATTTAAAGAATCAATTCTGATTGTTCTCACTTCACTTAATTTTTTTAATCTAGCATTCATATATGGAAATTTTAATTTGAAAGATCCTATAAGAGCGATTGGGTGCTGTTCGCATTTTAACCAAATTGACCTGAGATTCCAAGGTGTCTTACTTTTGTGATACAACTCTCTCAGTTTTTACATTTTGATACACTCCACCACGTTCTTTACAATATACTTACCTATAGCCCCAGAATGGTTGGCTCTTAGCAATCTTTTATGATACCAGTCCAGACTCCTTTCTCTTTTATGGTGAATTGCCCTTTAGAAGCTCCTGGGCCTATACTTATCATCCTGGCTCATTTCTCCAGATCATAACAATGCACCAGACATGTTCTAATGAAATTGAATCTCAAAAGTGGTGTGGTAGAAGTGTTGAAATTTTTTCTCTCAGGGCATTCATTGACCCTTATGCAGATTGGGCCACCTCATCCCGGTAATCTTAAAATTCTCTGACAATGAGGGAGAAGCAAGGGCAGGCTTCTGCATTCCAGCCTTTCTCGAGAATAATGGAGGCTCTAATGTAAGTGTGATAGCAAAATTTGTAACTACTCTTGTGGCACAGGCACTGACTTACAAAAATAGTATCTAGTGCCAAACTTGTGACTTAATGGCTGATCTGTCTAGTCTACATTTCTCACATATGCATAACTGAAAGCTATCATTCAAATAATTCTTTCCAGGATGATTATGCTACTAGAAATTAGAATATCCTTGAAAAGTTTAAATGTCAATTTCTCTCTCTAAAAATAACAAAAAACTAATAAATAGCTATTTTATGAACTCTCCCCTCAACACAAGTAAAAGTACATTCGGTAGTAGAAGGTACTTTGGGTAGAAATAAAAGAAAGCGCTATTCTGGTCATACCACTTCAGGAAATGATTTGTGAATGAACTGATGTCACACAAGTAAGGAAAAATGAATTGAGCATAACCATGAGGAGCCAGGAATGGGGAATTGTTACAAATATCATACACAAACACCACAAAGTGAGAGGCCAGGGGATGTCAGACAGCTAACATCAACTGAATCTGGCAAAGGTACAGAGTTCAAGGAGTGCAATTATTGAAAAATGATGCTAGAATTATCAAAAGGTTCAGATTATTTTAAAAGCCCTTGGATTTAATGATACGGTTTTCAATTTTATTATGAAATGAATGAAAAAGGTGAAATATCTTAAACATAAGAAAAGACAGGATTAAATTTGATTTTTTAGAAACTTAACTTTATAGTATAAGAGCAGGCTAGATGTTATACAAGAATGGAGGCAATGAGATAAACTTAGGAAGCTGTTTATGTTTTTATGGTATGTCTTCAGGCTGAAGGTCTTTCTGAGGTTTGTCTACGATGAACGACTCCAGAGTTGTGATTTTTGGAAAGTGCCTGACTTCCTAAACCAATGTGGTAATCTGTGCAAGTAATTCTTTTTTTTTTAACACCTTTATTAGAGTATAATTGCTTTACAATGGTGTGTTAGTTTCTGCTTTATAACAAAGTGAATCAGCTATACATATACATATATTCCCATACCTCCTCCCTCTTGCATCTCTCTCCCTCCCACCCTCCCTATCCCACCCCTCTAGGTGGTCACAAAGCACCAAGCTGATCTCCCTGTGCGATGCAGCTGCTTCCCACTAGCTATCTATTTTATGTTTGGTAGTGTATATATGTCCATGCCACTCTCTCACTTCATCCCAGCTTACCCTTCCCCCTCCCCGTGTCCTCAAGTCCATTCTCTACATCTGCATCTTTATTCCTGTCCTGCCCCTATGTTCTTCAGAACCACTTTGTTTTTCTTTAGTGCAAGTAATTCTGATTAAAGCAGAGGAATGGAAAAGACCCCCTTCCTTTTTCCTCAACTACCGTATTTATATCAGGCTTACTTGCTGTGTGTATTGTACATGTTATAAACTTACTTTGTAAGGTAAAATATTATTTTTGTTAATAACAAATAAGCAAAAGAAGCTTAACACTCTTTGCAGCAAAGCAAAAGTATGATCACAGGCTGGGAATGATTAAGGGATTGGGGAATAGATATCAAAGCCTATCAAATAACTCAGCTCTTAAATAGAGGTGAGTTAAGATGATCAGAGGAAATCAATATAATGTTGCCATCTGTAATACAAGCTTTTCTAAAGTCAACAGCCCATTTCTTTGGGGAGTCAAAATTATTTCATTTTAGTTTCATCACATTAATTACAATCAAAGGTGGATTCTGTATCCATCTTTATTACCATATCTCTGTCTACCTTTCCTGGGCCTGGCTCATGAATTATACTAATAAATAAAATATTGAGAACACAGTCTCAGCACATCAGGAGGTCTGCCTATGTGGAAAGATAGGGGAGTCCTGGTCAAAATCAGAACTGTTGTGGAGATAACTTATGTGAAGGAGACAGACGGATGATTGTGTAGGGCATGGGTACCATAAATTTGGGTGCATGATGTTAGAATCTGCAATAGTCTAGAAAATATAAAACTGAATGATAGCCAAGATTTTGTCATTATTTTGAAAAAATTTTAAGCTGGGCATATCAGGAGATTTTTTTTTATCCTAACATTGCTACTACCAGCTCTACAATCTTCTTTGTGACAATGTACTTACTATAAAAGGAGGAATTTAGAGTAAATATCACCTATAATCCTTCAACCCCTGAATCATGTGAATATGTATTGTAGTTTAGGGAAAATATATTTATTTTTAAGGCTTCAGATATGTATTTTTATATAAATATTTAGGTAGACTAAAAGCATAGATATAAAAAAGCATATACATAATAAAGAAAAAATGTTCCAAATGAATGACAGAGAAATACAATAAGAATATACATAATTATCAGGAAAATATACAATGGAACATATAAAGGCATGGTGATGTTAGACACAGGAATCTATACACCATCAGGAGTTGCAGCATGTTTAGGACAAAACTATAAAATATATGACTATTAGGGTTAATGAAAATCTATGAATGAGATAATCTTATACTTTTTTAATAACAGTTTATAGTAAATCCAGGCCCTATCATTTTTAGATAATATTGATCACCATCTAAAACTGCTCAATTTTCATCTTTATTTTGGAAATGCATGACAATGTATGGATATATAAAGAATAAAGAAAATAACTAATAAATGAATGAATAAATAAAGAAGAAAGAAAATAAAACTAATGACATCAGAAACCCAGGTTCCTTTGAATCTTACTGTGTCAACTTAGCTACCCTCATTGTGATGCAGGAGGGTGTATGTCACAGCTCCAGGCTCCTAACCAAGAAAAGTACCCAATCAATGAAGAATTAATTACACCTTTCCCCACCATATTAATCTCTTTATACTAAAAAAAAAATCCCCAAATCGTCTCACCAGGCTTGCTCTCAGAAAACTTTTTGGATTGCACTGCATCATTGGCTCAGATATAAACAAATCACGGTTAAGGAAAACGGCAGTTGTTATGACTGGTTCCCTATGGTTGTTTAGAAAAGGGAGGATTGCCCAAATATAATCATGAGATTACACCACCAAGGAAGGAGGGAAGCGATCGCCACCCACAGCCAGTTTATCACAGAGCCACGTGCCAGCCTGTCTTTAGTATCTCAGGCCAGCAGATGAATTATTAAAAATTAAATAGAAGACAATTTCTGCTCTTTAAAAATGTAAGATCTTTGGGGCAAATCAAAATGTACATAAGAATACAAAAGTATATGCAGAGACAATACATATATGAACCAACTTAACAGTAAAAAGCAGCCACCAAAATATCTGGTACATTAAATAAATTAATTTTATCAATATATTTTGTTTAAGCCACTATTTCCAAAATGTTTTTATTTCAACATGTAATTAGATTTTTAAAATATTGCTGATATATCTTTCTTTTCATACTAAGTCTTTGAAATTCAGTGTCTATTTACACTTAAAGCACATCTCAACTTCAACTATTCACTTGAAGCTTTTAAAGCACATTTCAATTTCAAGTGTTCAACAGACACATGTAGCTAATGGCTACAATACTGGAGAGACCAGCAAATCTTTCTGGGAACTACAGCTTTTGTAACAACACACCAATTTGATCTCTCTCTCTTCAATTCTCAGGAAATTGTGTGTAAGCATTAAGAATGATTCAGGTATATTCAGGAGAATTTAACAAAGGGTCTTTTACTCCTAGAAGAGAATATAAGCAAAACATTCTCTGACATAAATTGTACCAATGTTTTCTTAGGTCAGTCTCCCAAGACAACAGAAATAAGAGGAAAAATAGACAAATGGAACCTAATCAAACTTGTAGGCTTTTGCACAGTGAAGGAAACCATAAACAAAATGAAAAGACAACCTACAGATTGAGAGAGAATATTTGCAAATGATGTGACTGACAAGGGCTTAATTTCCAAAACATACATACAACTCAACAATGAAAAACTAAACCACCCAATCAAAAAATGGGGAGAAGACTTAAATAGACATTTCTCCAAAGAAGATATACAGATGGCCAATAGGCACATTAAAAATGCTCAGCATCACTAATTATTAGAGAAATGCAAATCAAAACTACAATGAGGTACCACCTCACACTGGTCAGAATGGCCATCATTAAAAAGTCTACAAACAACAAATGCTGGAGAGGGTATGGAGAAAAGGGGACCCTCTTATACTGTGGTGGAAATGTAAATTGGTGCAGTCACTATAGAAAACAGTATGGGGAATCCTCAAAAAACTAAAAATGGAGTTGCCATATGATCCAGCAATCCCACTCCTGGGCATATACCAGACAAAACTGTAATTTGAAAAGATATATGTACTCCTATGTTCATAGCAGCACTATTTACAATAGCCAAGACATAGAAACAGCCTAAATGTCCATCAACAAATGAATGGATAAAGAAGATGTGTTTTATATATATATATATATATATACACACACACGCACACACACACACACACACACACACAAAGGAATATTACTCAACCACCAAAAAGAACGAAATAATGCCATTTTCAGCAACATGAATGGACCTAGAGACTATCATACTAAGTGAAGTAAGTCAGAAAGAGAAAGACAAATACCGTACGATATCACTTGTGTGTGGAATCTAAAATACAGCCCAAATCAACATATCTACAAAATAAGAACAGACTCATAGACATAGAGAACAGACTTGTGGTTGCCAGGGGAAGGGGGTAGGGGAGGGAAGGATTGAGAGTTTGGGATTAGCAGAGGCAAACATATATAGGATGGATAAACAACAAGTTCCTACTGTATAGCATAGGGAACTATATTCAATATCCTGTGACAAACAATAATGGAAAAGAATATGAAAAAGCATATGTATATGCATAACTGAGTCACTTTGCTGTACAGCAGAAATTAACACAACATTGTAAATCAACTATACATCAATAAAATTTAAATAAAATAAAATAACTTTAATGGTCAATGTGGGAGTCACATGGGAGGTGTGTTCCCTCCCAGGGCTCTTCACCGCCATCCTCAAAGCAGGTTAGTGCAGGGAGGTAGGGCAGAGTTAGTTCCAGTTTTCTCCCAGAAAGGGTTTAGGGGGTCCCAGCTAGCCCTGGGAATGATTCCCTCAGCACCTACTTCTGACCTGAGTGATCTTAGACAAACTATTTCATCTTTACAGGTGCCTGTCACTTAATGTGTAAAATAAGGATAATAATCTAGCCTAGTAACACTGTTATCAAATTACTATCAACATGAAGCAAAATGATCACATTATGTACCTAGCATCATTAATAGCACATAGGAGCTCAATAAATATTAGCTGTAATTATGAAATTGGTAGAATTAGGTGTTGAAAGTAGATAAATAATTGTTGGCTGTATTTTTCCCCATTCTTTCAAAAAAGATATATTGTTTGCATGTTCATAATCAATATTCTGATATTATGGCTTCCAAATGATAAATTTAAGTACTTTGCTTTTAATATTAGAAAAATTTGCTGAATAACTATTACATAATTTGGGAAAACATAAATTTGATTCTGTCTAAATTTATTCTTAATTTATAAGTCAAAGGACAGCCAGCAAATGCTTTGCAGACAATTGTTCACCCTTTCTTCTTCTTTGGCTGAAAAGTGAACAGATTGAAAGAAATAGCACATATTTCTCAGTACCCATTTAACTGACTCAATATATTAGCTATGTAATAACTCCATGGTTTTAAAATGTTTCAGCTGAATTCTGTGCAAGGCAGCACACAGAAAAGGAAGATAAAACTCATGTTTCAGTCAGATACACCTAACTAATTAGCTAAGATCTAACTTGAATAGAAAACTAAATCTTTGAAAATGGGAAATTTTACTTTTGATATTATTAAATGTTTAGTCGGTTCTATAGCTAAAGATAATACAGTGACAATCTATCATGCCTTTTTCCATGATATGGCTCTTGAAAGCAAGGGGCATAATATAACTCTTAAAAATAAACAATTAGGTAAAGTTTGTTTTTTTGTTTTTTTTACTTTTCCATTTCCAGAAAAAAAAAAGTGTGACAGAAGAAATAAATTTACATATGGTGAGAAAAATTTAAGTAAATCAAATTCAGAAATCTTCCTGTCACTATATTAAAATGTACTGATTGAATGATTATGTCTTTGCAAAAAAGACATAATTATTTTGACAATGATGTTTTATGTTACTCAGTCAAATGCCTATCTTAAAAGATTTGTTTATGGGAGAAAAAGTATTTATTTACTACAAGTAGATTCTCCATATTCTATTCAAAACTCTTTTTTTAAAAAAATTAGTTGTTGTCACAAGCATAAGGATACATTACTTGAATGTATATGTTGATAGGGTGAGAAATCCATGTGGAATTAATAGATACAATTATAATGAATAACCCATGGGGCTTTACCTATTTGTTATAATAATCATTTACTTGTGTGCCAGTTAAAAGAATCAGCAGAAAAATTAGAAACATTTTAAAGAATTTGATAGTTGATATTGCAAAACATGCTAAGTAACACATGAGAGATATGATATGGTATTTCTTCAAATTCATTTTGGAGATTAGTGTTTACTTTCCAATGTCACACAAACAAGGATCTATATTTTTTCAATCCTTACGGCATTTAGATATCTTAATCTGATGCTGTTCATTTTGCAGAAAATGAGCCATGTATAGATTTCAGCTTGATTGACCACGAACAAATTAAAGAAATTACTTTAGGCCCCTCAAAAGTATTAAGGCTATTAAGTCTGAAATAGGATGCAGAAAATAAATGGTCCCCTGTTAAAGTCATTTCAGGGGCTCTGAAGGAGTTTTGGGTTAGGTTGGGCCCAGAAAGGTTAACGAAGAAACTAAAATCAAGGGCAAGAGAAGCCAGCACCAGATGCAACAGGATGGACATTCTTTCTTTCACACTACTGATCTGTCCCCATGTGAGTCTGCAAAGAGAATTTCCTGTCATTCTTGATCACACTTAGTAAAAAGAGAAATTCAGGAATTTACAGGCATATTTTTAGAAGTCTAGCAGAACATTGTATGATTATGAGAGACTTGAAGAAATCAATTTAAAGCCACACACAATTTTCATCGACAACAGAAATGCATGATGCTAATTAATTTTTCAATTTTGCTCTGACTACCAAGAGACTTAAATGCCCTTTCATTATTAGAAACTTTTTTAAACCATTCTTTTTATCTGTTATATCCACTATAATTACCCCAAGTGTACACATTATATTTGCAGATACTCAGCATATTATTAAAGGATGTTTATTAATTATGAATAAATATGGGTGTGGTTTAGATCTAAACTAAAACTTTTCTGCTATTCAATTATTTTTAAAATACTACTAAAAATCATCTTTAAAATATACAAAAATGTTAAAATTTGATATAGCAAGATTGGTACAACCATTCCTCAATGACTGAACTTTAAATTGTTTCTTTCAGCATAGGAATGCCTCATATGCTTTCTGATAACCCTAAATCCCCATTATTACTCTCCTATATTTGGCCCTACAGCATAAATGCTCCCCACCCCCTTTCAATGCATTTCCTATATGGAGTCAGTCATCTTCAAATTCAGTCTTGATGTTGTTACCTCCCTAATTGCTGTCTATTTTCCCCAAGATTTACATTTGACCATTAAATAGCATGAGTTTGAATTAGGAGGGTTCACATATACACTTTAAAAAAAAATACCTACAGTACTACAAGATCTGCTGTTGGTTGAATCTGCAGATGTGGAACCCGTGATACAGGGGCAACTATGGAACTTGAGCATCCTGGGTTTTGGCATATACCTTCAGTCCTGTAACCAGTCCCTCACAGATACAGAGGGACGGACAATTGTAAACACTTCGAAATCTTTTTAGGTCCTACCAGGTACTGCATGAATTAACCCCTGATTGCCTTGCAATTCCCTTAATCGGCGTACCAGTTTTCACCATTTTCCAATTACATTGGTCAAACTCCCTCCCAACCCAGGGCTTTCACACATGTTGTTCTGGCTATATATAATAACACCTCCACTGGTATTATCCCAGCTACCAACACCTAGAATAGTAGCTAATACTCTTGAAAATCTTATACAGTCTTTCTCAACCTACTAGTTAAAAAAAAAAGTGATCACTATGGACTGAATTATATTGCTCTCGAATTCATACGTTGGAGTCCTAAGCCTCCATGTGAGTGTATTGGAGATAGGACCTTTAAGGAGGTCCCAAAATTTAAGGATTACAGTTAAAAGAGGTTAAAAGGGTGGAACCCTAATACAACAGGAATAAGAAGAGGACGAGACACCAGAGTTTTCTGCCTCTTTCTCTGCCATGTGAGGATACAGTAAGAGGCAGCAAGGAAGAGTCTTCACCAGAAATGGAACCCTGCCAGAACCTTGATCTTGGACTTACCAGCCTCCAGACCTATGACAAATAAATTTCTGTCGTTTAAACCACCCAACCTATGATGTTTTGTTATAGCAGTCTGCACAGAGTAAAATAATAACTTAATACTCACAACAATTTTGTGCAGTAGGTCGATTAAATATAATGCTTTGGTATATTTACAGATTAGGACACAGAAGTTTAGAGACATTAGGTAACTTACTCAAAAACAAAAAGACTAGTTTAGAATAGAACTAGGCCACTTGACTTTTCCTGGGCAACTCCTATTCATAAATCAAGTGTCAGTTTAAATGACATCTCCTGAAAGGAAGTATAGATGAATCTTGGGCCAAGTTAGTTAGTCCTGTTTTATACCCTTAAATTGCATTATATATCCCTATTTTATAAATAGAACTGAATATTTATTTGCATTTATTATCTTTTTACCGCACCATTTTGGAATCTTATGAGAATAGGGATCTTGTCTCCCCTCTTTACCTCTGTATCTCAGCTACTATCACAGTGGTCGCCACTTAGTAAACCTCAAAAAATACATGCTGAATGAATTAACTCTCAACACAATTTTCAAATATTTCATTGAAGTGTGTGCATAGATTTGGAATTGATGGTAAAAGCATATTAATGTGCATTTAAAATAACAGCTTTCCTGTTTATTAAATGATGCTTGTTGAAATCATAAAAAATGGAGAAAAGTATAAATCACTAGATGTTTTATAACCATCACCAGAAATGACTACCTTTTATTATGTGCTTTTCTAAGCTATTTATAAAATCAGATGCGTCTACATATTTAAAAATAATATTTCTTATTAAACTTTATTATAAATAAAATATATGATCATCAGAGAAAATTGAGAGTTAACTCTGTATGGGAATTAGATTAATGCCATCAATTAGCCTTGGTCTATGCTATGAAAAGGTGTTAGATAAGGTCTGAATTTATACCACCTTTCTACATGGATTGTTCTAGGTAAACCTAGGAATTAATTTAAAAGTTGACTAGAATATGTACAAAGCCTGATGCCTAGTGAGAAGTAAATTAAAACATCAACTTTCAGCTGGGAACTCCTACAAAAAATACATACTCACAAACACCTCCACAAAAGCACACACATACACACACATACAGACATACTGTCAACGCTAGTAAAGAAAAGATCACAAGCAAAGTCTCCTAACCACATGAGGAAATGAACTAACTTGAGAGTCAGCAAATTCAATATGCAGAAAAATTAGCTCCCTAAAGAGCACATATAAATAACTCCAGTGAGTATCCTCAATTTCAAGTCATATTCTCCAAATCTATTATTTTGTTCTCTTTTTCTGAAGTATTTTTATGTTTTAATGTGTTCTGGAAGATGTTCTTTGCCTAGCACTAATTCAAATTGCCACTTTGCCAACTCAATGCTTTACTACTTCTAAAGTGGTTTTAATTCTGAAATTGCATTTTTAGTTTCCTATTGTTTTTCCTTCTAATTTTGATTGAACTTTTCTTATAATTTTCTGCTTCTGTTTCAGAGAGGACAAATATTCTTATTTTAAAAATATGAAAAATTTATTTAAATTCATAGAACTCAATATGCATGTTATTCTGAGTTTTCAATATAGCTTTCTCTTTTCATTATTTTTACAGTTTGTTTGTTTACTGCATCTAGTTTTTTCATTCTTTACTTGTCCTTGATCAGTGAACTACCAGCCATTGTTGGTCTGTGGAAATGGGTATGAGGATTGGCTGAAGTGAAGTCAAAATTGTTTCACGGATCTAAATATGCAGAGTTGCTGGATGAAGACTCCCGGATTGCTTTCCTCTTCTGCTCTATAAGAGTGAAGGCTTCTACTGCTGATGGCTTAATATTCCAGTGCAGAATAAAGGAATACAGAAATCTCTAGTGTCTACAGCTGACATGTTTCCAACACCACCTACACGGCTTTATACCTTTTATTCAAAATTTTGGTTAGTGTCTTCCATATGCTAAATAATGGGGATTTATCGGTAATAAAACAGACAAAAATTCTACCTTCCTGGAACACGCAAATCTACCTGGAACTCTTTCCAGGATGTAACATGTTCACGTCAGTCATTCTATCTACTTCCATCTCCCACCATTGTTTTCTGGGACTTAAAAACCTAAATGGATGTGGAAAGATATAGAAGAGACGAAGGCTTTACATGGATCAAAAAGTTGCATCCACACAGTAGAGAAGAGCTACCTCACTTTCCATTTGTTTTAAGCAATTAGTTTTTAAGTTAGGGACGTGCAGAGTGCTTAATTCCTCTCCTTACATTTAAAAAATACTTTTAGAAGCATCCATTTTATGAGGTGAAATCCAATGTCAAAAAGCAAAATGGCTATACTGTTCTTTAATAGAGTTTAGTTGGTTTTAGAATTACCAGATATTTTCCTGGATTCTTTCTTTCTCATTTTTATTATTTTTGAGCTCATTTCTTTCATTATTTTATTTTCCTTTCCTTATTTTCATTCTATCTTAATGGTTATTTAAGTGAATGTTAAAATAGATTGTGTAAGGATCTTGTTTCTAGACTCAATTTTAAATCAGAAGTCCTAAAAATATTATATATTCAAATAGTCTATATTTTCAAAGGAAGTATAGAGTGAAACTAAAAATTATGCTCTCAGGTGTCAATGTTTCATTTAGCATGTGAGATCCACAGTAGTGTAGAAGCTATGATACTATCTTAAGTTACTCCACTTTTCTCTGACTGAGTTCCTCATGTGTAAACCTGGGTAACGATGCCATCCATTAATCTATTTCATTAACTGATTAAAATAATATGTGGGAACACTCAAAAGAATGTCTAGCAAATACCTAAATTATTATTAGTAGATATTTTTATCATTTCAGTGTACCTTCAATGCAATAAAGTGATAAACATTTTAAGAAAAAAATGTCAAGGGCAGAAGTTCAGAAAAAAGAGCAGCATAATGATTAAAGAATCCTGTCTCACTTTAGGGTTAGGTAGTAAATTAACTAAGAATAAATCACACTAATAAGGCTGATATAATCTGAGTCATGTGAAAGAGCTACAGGTAGCTGAAACAGGAAGAAGATCCATTAGTTATATCAGCATATTAACCAAACAGGAAGATGAGAATCATAGCAGAATCATAAAAACAAAAACAAAACTAAACTACAAAAACCTCTAAGCTTTATCCAGTGTTTGAGCAGGGTTGAGCCTTGAATTAAATTAGAATAAAAATACTTTAAATGTAGAATTATAGATTAACTAGAAGAAAAGAGATTAAAAACCATAAACAATTCCAATTAAAATGTTAGAAATGAAATGCAAACTGTGAAAACCTCTGAGAGTCTTTCCTTGATCTTTGTATTCAAAATACCCCTATCTGGAATCAACCTCTTCATATCTTTCTTCATTTTCTTGTGCACCACTATTATTCTCTGGTACTATGATGTTTATTCATTATTTCTTTCATCTCTCCCCAAGTGGAATGCAATATCCTCAATGTTAAGAACAGCAACTAATACATAGTCTGAGCAAAATAAATATTTTCTGAATAAATACATACACATCTCTGAATAAATAAAAGAATCAGCCTGAAAATCAATTTTTGATTGCAAATACAACAAAAATATGACAGTAATAATTCCCATTTATTTTGGCCAAAACTAAAATATTTAGTGATGTACTCAGAATCACTAAATTTAAAAAATATAAACTTGAATGGTATGAAGACCATCAATGGTTCTTCTTTAGAAAACTTAATAGGAGAAATTTGAAAATTCTCCCCAGATTAATTTTCAATTAAAATTTCAATGTTAAGCAATTTCAAACAAAATTTCAGAAGGATCATAAATTTACCCAGAAAAGAAAATGTGTGGAAACAATAAAATAATATTTCAAAATGGCATACTGATTGTTCTCTACCAAATATTAAAATTTCAGTTAACACGATAATTATATTTGTTTGATATGAAGGAAAATATTCAATAGATGCTTACATAAATAAAAATAATTGCAGTATACACTAACAGTCTAAAAAAGTGTTTATTATATACAGGCAACTTCACATATACTCATACAAATACAACACACCAATATGATGATATAGGTAAAATTTAATAAAAGTTGGTAGCAAAACTGAGTATTAATTGAAAAGACACACGTTCAGATTCATACCTTATTGTATATAGGCAAAAAATTCCATACTGGTGAAATACGTTCCTAAGAGTGACATAAATTTTAACTGGCAATAGAAATGGAAAGTGTTCTATTTGAAGTAATTTTTTTTAATCATTAAAGTTTACACAATAGAGAAAAATATTAAAGTAACATTCTGTTTAAAAACTAAAACTTCTGAAAAAATTTAAAATTAAAAGTAGGTCAGAAATAGGACAGGACTTCCCTGGTAGCACAGTGGTTAAGAATCTGCCTGCCAATGCAGGGGACATGGGTCCAAGCCCTGGTCTGGGAAGATCCCACATGCTGCAGAGCAACTAAGCCTGTGTGCCACACCTACTGAGCCTGCCCTTTAGAGCTCATGAGCCACAACTACTAAGCCTGCATGCCACAACTACTAAAGCCCGCGCGCCTAGAGCCCATGCTCCACAAGAGAAGCCACCACAATGAGAAGCCCACGCATCGCAATGAAGAGAAGCCCCCCCACTCGCTGCAACTAGAGAAAGCCTGCGTGCAGCAATGAAGACCCAACGCAGCCAAAAATAAATAAATTTATTTTAAGAAATAGAAATATGACAAAGGGCTATTATTAAAAACTGAACTTAACACAAATAGCAAGATATATATGGGCTTCTAACAGACATAAAGGGGAACAACTATATGCAGATATTTCTCATAAGCAAACACTGAGGAATGCACATCATTAAAAATGTTAAACTCACTACTAGTCAGATACATAAAACTAAATAGTTTTTTAATACTTGTTAAATTAGAATAAATTAAATTAAAATAATCTCAATATTTTATTCATCCATTAAGCCAATTTTGCTGTGTGGAATGAGCAAAGAAAAAAAATAGTAGCAGATGAGGTTGAAGGGTAACTAGGAGAGGAAGGGGCAAATCAAATCTTGGTGTTGGGGCTTCCCTGGTGGTGCAATGGTTGAGAATCTGCCTGCCAATGCAAGGGACACGGGTTCGAGCCCTGGTCTGGGAAGATCCCACATGCCTCGGAGCAACTAGGCCCGTGAGCCACAACTACTGAGCCTGCATGTCTGGAGCTTGTGCTCCACAAAGAGAGGCCACGACAGTGAAAGGCCCGCACACCACAATGAAGAGTGGCCCCCGCTGGCCGCAACTAGAGAAAGCCCTGGCACAGAAACGAAGACCCAACACGGCCAAAAATAAATAAATAAATAAATTAATTAAAAAAAAAAATCTTGGTGTTTACCTTGAGACAGAAAAATCATTAGAGAGGAAAGGGGGACCGTTGGTTCACAACCACAGGTATCCACCTGGTAAAATTCGAAACTGGCCCCCATACATGAAGAACAGAGAGATCAAAGAAAGAGGCAGACCATTTCAGATTGGTAGGTAGCAGGTTTCATAAGCAAGTGAGAATCGACATTGTTTACTATATTTATTCTTACATAAATACAATCATTTTAGTTAGTAAATGTATTATTTGAACTAGTCTGTAAATGTATTAACAATGCCAATTCTCCCCTAATCTAGAGATTTAATGAAATTTCAGTCAAAATTGCAGCAAGTTTTCTTTTCTTCCTTTTTTTCTTTTTTTTTTTTAGGTATAGAAAAGTTGATTCTAAAATTTGTTTGGAAAAGTAAAGAACCTAGGATATCTAAATAAATTTTGAAAATCAAGAATACACTGAGGGAATCATATTAACCAATTTTATGACTCACTATATAGCTACAGTAATAAAGACAAAGTAGTATTGATGAAAGGATAGATTGCAGACACACAGATCAATGAAATCAAACAGAGAATTACAAAACTAGATCCCATACCAAAAAATGGTCACATGATTTTTGACAAGGTTGCAAGGGCAAGTCAAGGGAGAAAGAACAGTGATCGACAAATGATCTTGAATCAACTGGATATCCATATGCCCCCAAATGAACCTCAACCTAAACCTCACAGTATATACAAAAGTTAACTCAAATTGTACCATAGATATAAATGTAAAATGTAAAACTATAAAAAATTTAGAAGACAGTCCTCATGACCAGAGGTTAAGCAATGTGTTCTTACACATAACGCCAAAAGCATGATCCATTAAGGAAAACAAAACAAAACACATAAATTGAACCTCATCAAAGTTAAAAAAAGACGTCCCCAATATATACATGTAAAAAATCATCACATTGTACACCTTAAACTTACCAAGGTCATATACCACTTATATCTCAATAAAGCTGGGGAAAAAAAGTTTTAAAATGTTCTATGAAAGACCCTATTAAGATAATGAAAAGACAAGCTGTAGACTTGGAGACAATATTTGCAAACCACATAGCTGACAAAAGACTAATATTTCGAATATAAAAGGAACTCTCAAAACTCAACAGTTAAAAAAAAAAAAAGCAATCCAATTAGAAAGTGGGAAAGAGAGGTATATAGACATTTCACCAAAAAGGATATACAGATAGCAAAAAAGCACATCATTAGCCATTAGGTAAATGCAAATTAAAACCACAATAAGATATCACTACACACTTATCAGAATAGCTAAAATAAAAATTAGTGAAGCACCAAATGCTGACAACGATGCAGAAAGACTAGATTATACATACACTGCTGGTGAAAATGTAAACTGATACAGCCACACTGGAAAGCAGTTTGGTAATTTCTTATAAAAATAAATATGAAAGCTCCATACCAACCATAAATTGCACTCTTGGGTATTCATTTATCTCAGAATTATGAAAACAAATCACATAAAAACCTGTACACAAATATCCATAGAGTCTTTGTTCCTAATAAATGAAAACTGAAAACAACCCAGATACCTTTCAATGGGTGAATGATTAAACAAATTTATGGTACATACATATCATGGAATACTACTCAGTAATAAAAAGTAACAAACTATTGCTACACACAACTTAGTTGTCTCCAGGGAATTATGTTGAACGAAAAAAAGTAAATCCTATTGGTTAAATATTGTATGATTCCTTTTATATAATATTTTTGAAATAAAATTATGGAAATAGAGAACAGATTAATCATTGCCAAGGTTAAGGAGGAGGAGGTAGTGTTACTGAGAAAGGACCCACACCTACTTTCCTTTTATTTCCACACCACACCTGTTATTCTATTCCTACAGCTGTGCTTGCCTAACAGAAACTAAGACGAAGGCAGACGCCATGTAAGTAAAACCACAGAACCAGCCTGAGACAGAAAGGCCCAAGATGCGGACAGTCAACCGCCCTGAACCGGTTCCAGCCTGACCACGAGGGCAGCCCCTGCATAGATGACACCCAAAGTGTCCGAAAGTTGCCATTGCTTTATTACATGCTAGGATCTCTGCCCAAAAGAGGGACTTGCACTTTTCTAGGTACAAGTAGCTCTTCATGCAAGGGGGCCGGAAGGACTGCGCATGCTCTAGCTGTTCCTGAAAATCACCTCCCATTCCTCGAATTCTGATGGCCCACCCTCCTCTTACCTCTTAAAAGTTTCCCGCTTCCCTCCCTCTGGGAGAAGGCTTCTTTACAGCTCCGGTTCTCCCTTCCCCACTCCTTGATACACAAATAAGCTTTCTGCTCTGCTTTGCAGAACCTGGTCTCTTTTGACTGACGTGAGAGGCACCCTGCAAGGAAGGGTGCCCACTTGAGGGTCCACCTGGTCCGAAAGGGTCGGTAACAGTAGGAATGGGAGGGAAGTGAGTGAAGTTTCAAAAGAGCCACAAGAGAAAGTTGTGGTGAAGGAACAGCTCTGTGTTTCGAAAAAAATTTAAAGTAAAAAAAAATAAGCAAGGGAACTTACGTAAGAGACTTGTCTCCTGCAGCTGTTAAGACGAGTAGTTCTCTGCACCTGCCCGCCAGAATCTTAAAAGTATGTATAGGCGCTTTAACCGGGTTTCAGTCACATATTCAGTGCTGATGGTCTCAACACTGCCTCACTCTTTCAGAGGCTGCATCCTTGGAAAAGCTCCTTGTGCAGGAAGAGTAGGCCGGTGGTACATTCCAAGGACAGGGGAGGGGGAGAGGAGCCTCAGATTGCCCCATCAAGCTGGCAATTCAACCACAGCTGACGTCCTCTCCATGACCTCCTTCAACAAAATAAAGAACAGGACTTACTGAAGAAAAGGTCAGGGTATTTGAAATCAGATTTAGTCAAGAGATTCTGGTGATTGGACTCTGGTGGTTTAGGGAGTACTGAGAAGTGGTTAGACTGTGGATATATTTTGAGGGTAGGGGCAACAGGATTGATGTGGGCGTATAAATAAAGAGGAGTCAAAAGTGACTCCAGGGGGCTTCCCTGGTGGCGCAGTGGTTGAGTCCACCTGCCGATGCAGAGAACACGGGTTCGTGTCCCGGTCCTGGAAGATCCCACATGCCGCGGAGCAGCTGGGCCCGTGAGCCATGGCCGCTGAGCCTGCGCGTCGCGTCCGGAGCCTGTGCTCCGCAACAGGAGAGGCCACAGCAGTGAGAGGCCCGCGTACCGCAAAAAAAAAAAAAAAAAAAAAATGACTCCAGGATTCTGTCTGAGCAATTGCAAATGTTCACTGACATTTACTGAGGAAAAAAGATTCAGGTGGTATTACCTACCCTCCTGAGTTGGTCCCCAGCAAGGGTCCTAGGGTCCGTGTTGCTCGCGCCAATAGACCAAATTCGGTTCAGGAGCAAAAGAAAGCTTGATTCTTTGATCAGAGGCGGCAGAGGTGTAAGCTCCTGCTCTAGTCAGTCGCTCTAGTCTACTCGCTCTCCCGAACAGGCTGCTTTATAGGTTTCTTGTCAGCCGGAAGAGGGCAGAGTTCTTGTGGGTCATGCACAGCTGTGCTGCTCAGGCTCCAGACGGGAGTGCCGGCCAGAGCGTCTCTGCGCACAGCCCGCCGCCGCCATGTTGAATTGCTGTGTGGTGCGCAGCGCTTCTGCGCACGGCCCTCCGAGCTGAGGCGGGAGTTCAGTCGTAAGAGGTCGGCGCAGCCTTTTCACGCAGGGAGCTCCGAGCTGAAGTGCCTGGGGCTAGGCCTCTGAGCCCCGCGCCCTCTAAGCAAGGGAAACCAGGTGAAGCACAAAGGAAAAAAAAGGTTAGACTTTATTTTATTACCCAGATTCTATTTTCATTTCTCGGGAATTGTTAATGGACTTTGCTGGTGACAGAGGTGGGGTAAACAGATTTGGGGGAAGGTTGAAGACTTTGGGCCTATACGTATGAAGGTTGAAACATATTTCATAACGAAGTGGATTCAAAGAGAAAAATTTAATGATGATACCGTAATTAGACTTAATGAAATGTAGCTTAATTGGAAGAAAACAGCTTTTCAATATCAAAATTTTTATCTATAAAATGTAAAATTAATAGAGCCTACAACGTGCCATAACGATTAAGTCATAGGATGCACTTAAAAGACATAGCAAGAGACCAAGAAAACAGATAGTGATCAATAACTATGACTAAAACAATAATAATAATACCATTATTGTGTTCATCTATGTCTGTGGATAAGGGAAAAAAAACAGATGGCAACATAATGTAAATTATTATACTAGTATTGGAAAGCTTTTCCTTTTTTCTTTTTAAAATTAGTATTGTAATGTATTTTTAACTCTCTTATTAAAAAATTTCATTTGTTCTGTATTTGTTCTTCACATTCTACCTAAACCATAGATCAGTATGAACTCTTTTTTAGCACTTTGCTGATATAGATTTATTCTTAAAGTTAATTTTATATACTTCTTTATTACAATGTATATATGTTATTTGTACATACACTTAAAAATAAGATAATAGAAAAAACGCTTAAAATTCTATAAGAGAAATAAGCAGAAATAGCTACTTCTTATACATTGCTGAATAACTTTATTCTTAAATCTATATATAGCTATTGCAGTTATTCATTGATTAAAAACTATTTATTGAATTGTATATATCAGACACTGCTCTGGCCACTAAGGATAAAGCAATGAAAAATCCTTGCTCTTGTAGAGAGTACATTTTAACTGGAAGGGATATGAAAAAATGAACAGATGAACTGCACTGTTAGAAGTTTAGTGAAGGAAAATAAAGCAAGGAAGGCATATCAAGAGTCCCAGAGTGGTGGCAGTTTACAAGATGCAATAGAGGTGGGAGGGACTTCACTGAGAAAGTGTCAGGACAAAACTGAGGGAGTGAAGGAGTGAGCTCTGCGGCTATCAGTGGAAGAACAAGTGTAAGTGTGTTACACATTTAATAGGAGCGGTCAGTGTAACTGGAGGAGGGGGAGCCAGAGAGAAAGTGGCAGGGATGAAGCTGGGGATGTAAAAGGTGGCTGGATCCTTGCAAACCATTTTACACTTCTTGACCTTAACTCCGAATAGCTTGGGAGCCATTAGAGAGTTATGATCTGACATATATTTACAGAATCACTCTAGATCCCTTTTGAAAATAAACTCAAAGAGGGCAAGAGCAAAAGCAGGGCAACAAGTGAAGAGGCTTTGGCAATTATCTAGACATGTCAATGATGGCTAAGTTTATTAAACATTTATTATTTAAGGTTTTTAGTTTTTAAATTTTTGTTAAAGATAAACCTCCTTGGTTTTAAATGCCAACTAGATCTTTAAGGTTCAGAACGAATAAATAGAAGCCTCTTTATCTCACTCTTGTGTTCGTTTCTCAGTGGCAACCACTTTCAAGTCTTTCAGTTGTACTCCCCTCCCACGCCCACTATGTTTAGCTCCCTATTTTCCAGGTAACGTGTTTTTGAACACAAACACTTTGCTTTTTGATTTTGGATACTATCATTTGGCATCTTACCATGAAAAATGAAGATTTAGCTTTCGTACCTCCTCTATACACACAGATACACAATACACATATGCCCATAAACATACTTCCCGTTAGCCGATTCTATCCATATTTTCAGATTTGTTTAGACCAGTATTCAGTATTTATATTCTTGTAACTCTATTATTTTCCACTCAGTCATGTAACACACTAAGACTGGGTTTCACTTCCTTGTACACTATTTTTATCTTCCCAAAGCTGTCTAATATGTTTATATGCTTAAGTTTTTATGGATCTATCATTAATTAATTCCCAAACTCTCTGTTGAAGAGTAAAACTCTTCTCAGCACATTCAAATAATAATTAATCCATTAAATTCTTTATTTTCTCCCCACATCCCGCACGCCAGGCCCCTATGTCTTTCTAATCCAATTTGGACTGGCTCCTCACCAAGTTATCATCTTTGAATATCCTTTCACTATTTTCCTGGAAATTTCCCCCATTTTCCTCCTGTGCTCTGTCCTCACCCTAGAACCCTATTTTCTTGTTTCTTGGCTTATTACATAATTCCTCTAATTCCCGAGTCTTTCTGGGCTTACTATAATTCTGCATTTTACAGTAGGCTATGTTAATTTGTGTTCCAACTTTTTATCTCCACTATTTTCTCTATTCATATATTTTAATATTAAAACAAGTCTCTCTATGGTCATTAGTAGAGTTTGGGGAAGGAAGTACAATGAGGGCAGATAATCAAATATATTTAATTGAAAATATTTAATTGGCCTTAATTTCACTTAACCATAGAGTATGGATGTTTTTCCATATCAACAAATGCCCTAGTGTGTTATATTCAGATTGCATTAACAGTTTATTGTTATAAATATGGCTGGAATAAACTTTCCTGAAAAAGATGTGATATATACATGTATACATACATAGTTTTCTCATATCTGTAACAATTTATGTAGGGTGAATTTGGCTAGAAATAAAGCTGACAGAACAAATATGCACTTTTTAAAAGTGAAATTAGTTATTATTTCTTCTTCTTATGACACAAATTGTACATATTTAGAAAATACAGAAAGGCACCTGCTTTTTTCTTTTATAATTAAAGAAGACAATAAATTCTAAATACAAGTGATAATGGCATAATTATTTTAACATTAAATAATTCAGTCTCTCTCTCTTTCCCTTTCTATCTCTCTCTCTCCCCTCCTAATCTTTTTATTTTCTGTTTTCCCCTGTCTACCACTACCACATGCTATGCTATCCATGTTTATATTAATGTATATGTAGTAGTATACTGCATAATGTATATGTAGTAGTATACTGGTAAGTGTTTAACAGGCTTGGGCCCTGATCAGGTGGGCCCTGATTTATAGTGTTTGCCAGTTTCTATGGTATAATCAGTCCCACTGTAGTCCATTTCAAGCTATCAACCTCTCATCACTTGTGAAAGCAGAGTTGGGAAAAGATGAGCAAAATGGCTGCTTATGAGCCCGTGGAGCCAGCTCCAGCACCCTGTCATGCCATATATCTTTTAAATATTTTCTAGCTTGTTGTTTGCTTTTTTTTTTTTTTTTTTTGGCCACACTGTGCGGCTTGTGGGATATTAGTTCCCTGACGGGGGATGGTACCCAGGCCCTCATCAGTGAAAGCATGGAGTCCTAACCACTGGACAGCCAGGGAATTTCCTGTTGTTTGCATTTTATCTTTTGAAGATTTTTTTATTGTTCCTACAATTTATTTGTTCACATGTGCATTTATATATAGTTTAACCTCCTCTGTGATATTAAAATATTCTGTGTTGGTTTTGATAGTATGTATATTATTGATTTATATTTTTTTCTAGTGCCACTTTGGTTTCTGGTTTATTTTTTTAAATTCTGTTCATCCATTTAGCATTTCTTGTGATATATGTGTGGGATAATTTAACCTCATATCTTTAAAAATTACTATCCCATCTGCATTACTGAATAATCCATTATCTCTCTAATATTAAAAATGCTAACTTTGTTACATACCACATTTTATATTAATTGGTTCTCTACATGTTCTCTTTATTTATATATCTGCCTACTCTTGAATTTGTACTGTGCTTTTAAAATAATTTTAGGTTTGAAGTATAATGTAACAAACTATCTAATTGTTTAAGGTCCCATTCATTTTCTTTCTATTCTAAATTGTCTTTACTCTTTTGACTTGACCCCTGTATATTGATCTTATGTTCAAATCCAAAAATGTCACCATTGGAAATAATATAATTGTTTTAAATATTTTGATCAGCTTGAGAATTGATATATTTAAATATCAAGTCTTCTCATTCATAGTAATGATAGATTGCTTAACTTGTTCATCTTCTTTTATGTATTGTAAAAAATTACATGGTTGGAATTATATATGCCCTAGACTCAACTTGTAAGATGTGTTAGGCATTTCATTCTTTATTTTATTACCATTTTGAGTGTAAGCATCTTTTTTTCCCATTAATTTTCTTTTATTGCTGTATGTAGTATTTGTACATAATTTGTATTATATACAAAGCTATAAGGTTCCATAAATTTAATCCTAGTCACACTCTTCAAAATGTATACAGTTTTAAGTTTTTAATTAATTCTCTTGTGTTTTCTCTGTATGAAATACTATCATTTATAAATCATTATAGTTTTCCTCCTTTCTAATTTTTGTTTCTTTTCTTTTTTTTTTTCTGTTTCCTTACTGCAATATTTTACTTACTGCATTTGCAGGAATGTCATTGAAAAATGACATTATGGGTGGGAATACACATCCTTGTCTAATTATTGTCTTTATTTACTGTATTCATTGATTTATTCATTCTGTCACAAATATTTTTCAGTGCATATAATGTACTTGGAAATGAATTTTGGGTTTTACTGCTAAATAATATGTCAATCATTGGTGGATATTTTGGTTTCTGTCCTTTCCATAAACTTTCTGTGTACATTTAAAACATATCCAAAAAATAAGCTAATGAAATATAACATTTGATTATTTATGTATAACTATCACTTTAAATATTATGGACATATTTTTCTATATATATCATTAATATCATTTTTAATTATTGCCAAGTAACACCAAACTTTGGAAGATTAACCGTTGTTTAACATTTTGGTTTCATCCAATATTCTGATATGTTTAAAATGTTGAAATGAAGTTTTGTACACATATTTGGTAAGTGCATCTAATTGTTGCCTTGTGATAAATTAATAGAAATGAGATTGCTAGGATACAAAGTAAGTACATTTTAATTGTAGATATGTGGAGCCAAATTGGCCCTCTGGGAAAGTTCTACCAACCTATAGACCCAGTGGTACTATTAATACTTGATAGAACTTCTTGTTGAAAAGGACTTGGCTAAATTTGGTTTTACAATTGATACCTTTTTATGCAACATGTGATTTTAATTAGTTTTATGTTGTAAATCATCTTAACTTGCAAAATATTAGGAATATTCTAGACTCTGTGCACTTGGATAGAAAATATGCTTTAAAATGTAACACAGAAGTGGCAGACATAAAACCTTCTTGAATAAACTCATAAACAACCTCAAACTAACTGTGAAAGGATATGCCTGAGGACTAGAACAGCCAATGATTTCAAAGGGTACATACTAACCTAAAGTTATCTTTCTTTTACATATTTGAGGAGCTTATTCCTTATTTGATTAGAAATGCAATTTATTTTATGTATGAACATAGTTTTGGAAAGAATGATTTTAATTTTCCATAGTATATTAAAATTATAACATTATAAGCTACGTTGATTTGATAAATCAGGCCATTATGAACTTGGTATGGTTAAAATACTGTCATTCCTTTTTCTAAATGTGTATGACTCTTTCCAGACGATGTGAAGACATTTCAGTCTTATCTTCTCATTTTCCCGTGTGTAGTTTGGTTTAGAAAAAAAAAGGCAAGCTAAACGTTAATTTTTTTCAAGTTTGTTGTTGTGGTATTCAACATATTTACAGACTAGTCTGATTGTATACTACTTTTAAATTGAAAAGTGAAATCATATTTTGCCCAAAAAAATCATGGTCAAAATATGACAAGAAAATATGAGGCTCTCATAAATGAACTGTGATAAATCATGTTTCAACAATGAACAAGACAAACAGTGTCACCCTTTCCTTTTACTAGCAAAGTATAGCACTTATTTCATAAGAAAAGTAATTACCTCAGTGACATTAAAGGCCTTTTTAAAATATCATTTCAAGTCTTTCTGTAGGTCTTTTCCTGTATTCAATTTGCAGCATTTTATGCATTCAAGCACTGAAATGGAAATTACTTTAGATGGCACGTAATGCACATTTTGCTTTATACTGTCCTTGAAAATATTTCCCTATACTTAGCAAAGGCATAGTTATAGAGCTGGTAATGGGACTCTGTTCAAACTAACTCCTAGATCAGCTTTCAGTTAACTTCTTTTTTGTTTCTTCTCTTTGATTCTTTTCTTCTATTTGCTCAGCAAGGCAAGACTATTATCTGCCCTGCATATATTTGTAACAATTTCTCTGATGAGATTTTAAAAATATATATTTCAGTTACAAAATTAGTCTTTCTAAAAAAAATTTCCAGACTTATTATTTCCATTTGGTAATTTATTTGAAAAAATAACTATATAAAAAAGATCACTGTCCCTACATAAATAGCCAGCTGATATTTGGTTCCTCAGTTTAGTGATTTCAAAGGTAGAGGGAGTTTTTAAGTTTAGCTTTGTGAACATACTGTACACATTTCTGTCAACCAACCATGCCTGGCCCTTGTCTGCCCAGTTTTCCTAATACTTCACCAGTGTTCTGTAAACTGGTGCTCAGTTTACACACCATACAATAGCCAAAGTGGACAATACCAGACCATTACTTGCTCGTGCTTTTTCTACTGGCCTGAGCTGGACTTGCCTAACCACACTATTCAGATTCTTATTAACTTCTTGTTTATTTGACAGGAAATAGTAACACTGACAAAAATCATATAAAACTCAAAGTATACAACTACAACAAGGACATTGTTGGCAGATTAATGAATGAATGTAATTAGTTCAGAGAGTATTTAGTTATTGCACAAAAAACCCTGAAATTCTATGAAATTTTATAGCACATATATGAAAGAAATTTGACAGCAATTTCTTTAAATTTGGCAACCCTCCTAAAATTTTCTTGATATTACCAAAAATGAGTTACAAATCTAAGATAAACGTCTTTAAACTATTAATAATAATTTATTTTAGCCAGTCTTGCTGGAAGGAAAATGAAATTTTTCTATAAGAAATGGTATCACAAAATTGTTGCCACATGAAAATATAATCAAAGATAATGTATCTAATGATTATAGAAAAGAAAGGTAATATACAACTTGTAAGAAATTTAACTAAAATAACTGTTAATTTAGTTTTCTGGATTTGATGATTTTTTTTAGTGAACAAGACAGCTTTACCATTCCCTACTCTTGACTAAACTTTAGACAGGTTTCTTCCCGTCTCCCTATTCTTGGAGCATTTACTTTAGAAAACATAAAATTGTAAACTTTTTCTCTGCTTCTTTGAGGTATAAATCCTCTACATCCAGAAATGTCTTAAGGAGAAATGGGAGTCATGCGTTTGGAATGTAGAAGTCAAGAAAGATAGGGTTCCTGTCTCCCTGTCCTTATGGGAATGTAGGAGCCTAACTTCCATAAGCAGCAATTAGCAAACACATTGACCTATCACACTGACCAATCTCCCTACTAATGTCCTCCTGTATTATTTTACTAGCTCAACTCAGAATTTAATAATCCTCCTGCCTTTTTTTTCTCCCCAGCAGAGTGGGTTCAATCTCTCTCCCCTATTGCAATAGTCTTGAGAAAATCTTCCTTTTTTTTAACAAGTCTCCAGAGTGATTTTTCTTTAAAAGTGATATTTGTCAGTTTTTTAAAAAAATATATAATTTGTTACAATTTTCTTCTCGTTCTAAATAAAAATTCACATTTGTACCTAACTTGTATTTGTAAGTTTTATTTTGTTTTTTCTTAAGGATCCCATTTCCTGGTTCTATAAGTGCCAGACTTCCCAAAACTGGATTCATTTTTCCTCTTGTTCTTTGCCCTACTGTCAAGTATCTAAGAATATATTTGGTTTACACTTATCTCTATATCTTTATTCAACATGCACTCAGGGCCTGATAAGTTTTTGTCCCCACATATTTACTCACCACAGTATGACCAATATATCAAGAACTAAACTGATCATCATTTCTGGAAAACTTTCTATGATCCTTCATTTGGAATTAGTTTTTCCTTTCCTGTGTTTACATAGCACTGTTTATAATTTTGTAATAGAATTTATTCCAGTCTGCCAGCTAATGGAGTTATTTGCATGTTTCTCCATTTTTTTTTTACATGAGAAACTGAAAGTTTTTAGATTGTACGGCACATATGTTATTAGTCTTTGTATCACCATCATTACCTAAAAACGTAGACACAGGAATGTATGCTGAATTAAATTTCTGAAACATGATTTTCTTAGATTTAATTTGAAACCTGATTCTCATGAAAGAAATATTGAAAATCTCCCAGGATAATATGTTACTTAGAGAAGAAAAGTAATAATTAAGAAAAGAATATTTATGAAATCCTGTCATGTATCTCAAGGAGATAACCTCCTTTGATGGGTCAAATTGAGCTCAAATTCTCCTCTTCTTTTGACACTTTCTTAGACATTTTATAAGAAGAGTTAATCTTATTTATCTCCTGACATGTTGAATATTCCCCTATCTGATTTTCCTGCTAAATTGAAGTCCTTGAGGTCGTGGAGAATGTTCTTATTTGTCCCTATACTTGGTTCCTGGCATAAGTCTTATCACATAATGAGGTCGATACTTATTTTAAAAAAAAGAAAAAAGAAACAAGGGAAGAAGGAAGGGATAAAAAAGGAAGGGAGGGAAATGGGGAAGAAGAGGAGAGCAAGAGAGAGAGATTAGTCAATAGTTAGATTTGTCTCCATGATTGATCTCAAAGCCATGGTTTCATTTTAGGTTGCAGTGTCTACCATCACAGGACTAAGAGCCAGCTGCAGAGAATACCCAATTCTGCTGACAATTAAGATTTAAAAAAAAAATGAATGCAAGCAGTCATGAAGACTATGAATCATTTCCTTTTTGCATGTAAATTACACAGCAATCAACATAAGTGGGTTTCATAAAAGATGTATAAAGAAGTTACTTTAAAAAATCCAAAGAAGATGCTTCTCTCACACCCCTCATCCACATACACTACACAAAGTGTTTTATTTTAAAAGTCAGACTACTCTATAGCCAGTGACACATCCTGTGCAAACATGATGCCTACTCACATGTGCATTTTCAAATCTCTTTTCCTGTTATGCATCTGTGTATACTTTTCTAGGGGCATAACTTATTTTAATATAAATTTTCACAAAAATTCATAGTTATTTTATGAAATTTATAACATACAAATGAAAAGAAAGCTAAGACTACCCAAAATAGTTAAAATGAGGAAACTCTCAGGATATTTGGGTTCTCTGAGACACTTTCAGGAGGTTCATGAAATCAAAACTATTCTCATAGTAATACTAAGATGTTAATTACCTCTTTCTCTGGGTTGACATTTGCACTAATGGTACAAAAGCAATAGTGAGTAAAAATGCTGGCTCTAGTGGGAATCAACGTAGCGGTACTAGTACTTAGTCCTATTTTTTACTGCTATATAATTGCAATTTGAAAAAAACCCTGCCTTTAAAATGTCCTTGATGAAGCATTAAAAATATAATTTTATTAAAATTCATCCGTTGTATATGCATTTAATATTCTGTGTAAAAAATAGGAAATGTGCAGAAAGCAGATCTGCAACATACCACATTACCATGTTTGTCTTGATGAAAATCACTTACACAGTTTTTTGAGTTACAGGCTGACTATCTGCTTTATGCATGGAACACCATTTTAGTAGAAAGAGAGATCAACAGACACACTGTGGTTATTCAGATAGGGTATTAGGTAGACATTTTCTCTAAAGTGAATAATGAGAGCCTGTCATTTCAAGGAAAATAACTAATAGTGTTTGATAAGAAATGCCTCAGTCATTGGAATGCCTGCGTAACTTAGTATATCGATATTTTCCAAAGAAAGAAGGCATCAAGGTACAAAACCATGCATGAGTACCAGGCCCATTCAAAATATAAAATATCAAAATAATGAAATAGACTATGAAAAGTTCATGGCTATGCTTTCACATTCCACACTGAAACAAACCTTTAAAAAGTTACCACTTGTCATGACTTGAAACTAATTTTGCTGTAGAATAGAGGAATATAAGTAATCTTTATTTGTAAGTAGTAGTTTTTATTCACATTAACAATAGATTGAATAACCAGATGGACTTGATATGTAATTATTGTCTGCATGAAAGACTTTATATCAATATTATCATTTCTAAGACAAAATTATTTTATGTAGACATGATACAACTATATTTCATTTATAAATTAACTTATTTATCACAAGGTATATCCATTTATCTTGAAATCTGTAGATAGAACCATTGATCATATGTAGTACCTATTATTGATTTATTGACATATATTTTATCTTGAGAGGGCATCTGATTAGTAGAGCTTACAACATCGTTACCATTCACATAGGATTTTGTGAAAGTTATACCATTCATTCACTTTCAGTTCTTCAAAATCAATGACCTTCAAATATCAGGTAAGATGTTTCTTAAATGCAGATTTCTAGGCTTGGTACAAAACAAATAGTCCTCTTTATGAGGATTCTTGCAAGAGTATTTTCAACTCAATTTTTTTAACAAAGAAAAGATGTACTCATAAGCAATTAGATTTGGTTTTAGCTTATTAGGCATTGTTAGCCATACAATTGATCACCTTATCTTTTTTAAAGTTCACATTGCCAGAAATAGGGCTTTCCCACAGCGAATAGGTATAAAATTATGTCAAGCAGCATTATCCTCATTTCTGGAAGCACTAGATATTTCTGTCCTTGTACATTTTTGCCATAATTTAAGTGGTTTTTCTTCTTTATTATAGTTTTATTGCATTTTTAATTATACATATTATATATCAATCCACTCTCATGTTAAAAAAAATACAGAGGTATGTGCAGTAAAGAAGGACATTTCCACTTACTCTGCACTCCAATTTCCTTCTGAAATAGTACCTCCAGTTATTAGATAAGTATGTTACATTCAAATTTTTCTTTTTCAAAATCATTGGTAGGTCTTTAAGTATTAAAAATGTAAAGCTTCAGAATTTTTATAATTAAATTTATATACATCTCATTCAGAATATATATAAATGAAAAAATAAAGTATATGAAAAATAAAATAGATTATAATCATGAATTTCCCCCATCTACTATTAACATCTGTTAATAGTTTAGCATCCATTCTTGTAATTTTCTTATGAATAGTCTATTCTAAAAAATGAACCAAAAAATATGTGCCTGGTATCTTCCTTATGCCTGAAAACCAAGCTCTCTTTGACAAGTAGAGTACTGCATTTGCTCATGCATTTGCTCATATAATCAGAGGTTCCCTAGCCTCTCACACACCTGCTGATACTTTTTATAGAAGCAAACTCAGTCATGAGTTTGTGGTGAATTCTTCCAGCCTTGAACCTATTAAGTTATGTTTATACTTAATATTGTTTTTCAGTAATGTATGGACACATTGTCTGATTTATTCTGGTTTTGTTTTTTTTTCATTCCACATTATGTTTTGGAGATGTTACCATGTTGATACATCTATTTCATTTCTTTTAACATTCCATAGTACATGTATACTGTACTTTATTGACTACTTCACCTACTGAAGGACATTTTAGGTTATTACTCACTTTTACTCTTTCAAACAATGCTCAATAATATACTTCAAAGCCCTGATCCAAATGTTTCTTTGTAAATGTCAAGTTGCTTTATTATGAGATAGGTACATTTTTGGTAGAATTATATATTGCTAAACTGTCCCTAAGTAAAATACATCATACTTTTCCCCCAAGTACCGTTTGAAGGATAGAGTGCCTAATAACGTTCCCACATCTGTGCAAACATTTTATATTGTCAGATGTATTAAATCTGACAATAGCTAAAGGTTGAATAGATATGCATTGCTATTTAAATTTGCTTTTCTCTATTTTATCAGTTCATTATTTTTCAGTTTCAAGATTTCTTTGTATATTTTGGATAACAATATTTTATTAGGTGTGCCTTTTAGAAATAATTTTTCCCAGTCATCTCATTCTCTTGACATTGCCTTTTACAGAGCAGCTGCTTTTAATTTTAATGAAGTGCAGCTTATCAATTATTTCTTTCATGGGTCATGCCATTGGTGTTACATCTAAAATGTTATCACTATACCTAAGGTCATCTTGGTTTTCTTCTACATTAGAAATAACATTTACTGTGAAACTATCTGGGACTGGTACTTTTTGTTTTGGAAGGTTATTAATTTTTTATTAAATTTCTTTAATTGATACAGGCCTATTCAGACAGCTTATTTTTTCTTGGGTGACTTTGGCAACTGTGTCTTTCAAGGAATTTGTCTGTTTCATCTAGGTTATCAAATTTGTGGGCATACAGCTGTTCATAGTATTTCTTTTTTATCCTTTTAATGTCCATGGGATATGTAGTGATGCCCCACTCTCATTTCTGATATTAGTAGTTTCTATTTTCTCTTTTTCTTATTTAGCCTGGATGGAGGCTTATTGATATTATTAATATTTTCAAGAAAACAGCTTCTGGTTTTGTTGATATTCTTTATTGATTTCCTGTTTTCAATTTCATTGATTTCTGCTCTTTTTTTAAATTTATGTATTTAATTTAATTTTGGCTGCATTGGGTCTTCATTGCTGCACTCAGTCTTTCTCTAGTTGAGGCAAGTGGGGGCTACTCTTTGTTGCGGTATATGGGCTTCTCATTGCGGTGGCTTCTCTTGTTGCGGAGCACGGGTTCTAGGTGCACGGGCTCAGTAGCTGTGGAGCACAGGCTTAGTTGCTCCACGGCACATGGGATCTTCCATGTCCCCTTCATTGGCAGGCAGATTCTTAACCACTGCGCCACCAGGGAAACCCTCTAAGTCTTATTATTTCTTTTCTTCTGCTTTATTTTTCATTTAACTTACTCTTCTTTATCTAGTTTCTTAAGGTAAGAACTTAGGTATATTGACTTTAGATCTATCTTCTTTTCTAATATTTTCATTCAGTGCTACAATTTTCTCTCTAAGCCCTTCTTTCACTACATCCAACATGTTTTTATAAATTTTGCTTTCATATTTGTTTAGTTCAAAATATTTAAAAATTTATCTTGAGTTTTTTTCTTTGACTTGTGCGTTATTTGAAAGTGTGTTGTTTAATCTCCATGTATTTTGGAATATTCAAATTATCTTTCTGTTATTGATTTCTAGTTTAATTCTGTTGTGATCTGAGAACAGACATTATATTACTTCTTTTAAATTTGCTAAAACAGTGTTTTATAGCTCAGAATGTGGTCTGTCTTGGTGAATGTTCCATTTGAGCTTAATAAGATTGTGAATTCTCCTGTTATGGGATGAAGTATTCTATGGATGTCAGTTATATACAGTCGATTGATGGTGTTGTTAAGTTCAAATTTGTCCTTTATTTCTCCTTTACTTTTGAAGGATAATTTTGCAGGATATAGAATTCTAGGCTTTTGTGTTCTTTTTTCTCTCAACACTTTAAATATTTCACTTCAGTCTCTTCCTGATGGCTTGATTTCTGAGTAAAAGGCAGCTGCAATCTTATCTTTATTCCTCTATATAGTGTATTTTCTCCTCTGTTTTTTTAGTATTTTTTCTTGACCTGTAATTTTCTGTAGTTTGAGAATGATATGCCCAAATTTAGCTTTTTGGCATTTATTCTGTTTAGTGTTCTTTTAGCTTCCTGTACTTGTGGTTTATTGTCTGACACCAATTTGGGGAAAAATTATTCCTATATTTTAAATATTTCTTCTGTTCTTTGTCTTTTTTATCTCCTTGTACTCTCATGGTGTGCATATCTTTTATAGTTGTCACACAGTCCTTGATATCCTGGCGTCTTTTTAGTTTGTTTTTTTTTTTTATTCTCTGTTCACTTTGTTTTTCAGTTTTGGAGGTTTCAATTGACATATCTTTAAGCACAGAATTTCTTTCCTCCACTGTGTCCAGTCTATTAATAAACTGCATTAAAGACATTCTTCATTTTTATAAAAGTATTGATATCTAGCATTTATTTTTGGTTCTGTCATAGGATATTCATCTCTCTGCTTACGTTGTCCATCTCTTATTGCATGTTGTTTACTCTGTTGTTTAGAGCTCTTAGTATATTAATCATAGTTGTTTTAAATTCCCAGTCTAATTCCAACATCCCTGTCATGTCTGGTTCTGATGTTTTCTCTGTCTCTTCAAATTGTGTTTTTTGGCATACCATGTTATTTTTTCTTGATAGCTGGACATGATCTGCCAAGTAAAAGGAAGTGCAAATAGGTCTTTAGTAATGTGGATGTGAGGTGTTGGGAGAGAGGAAGTGTTCTATAGTCCTATGATTAGGTCTTAGTCTTTTAGTTAAGCCTGCATGTCTGGATGGTGAACTTCACAAGTGTTTCCCTTTTTTTTTTCTCCTCCCTTAGGTGGGGCATGATGGTTAGAGTGAGCTGGAGTTGAATATACCTCTTCTTCCAGGTGTATTTGGCTCTGATAAGACACCGGCAGGTTAAGCTCTGGTTAGCTAGTTCCTCCTGAAGACATCTCTTGTTAGAAGAATAGAGTGAAATGGTATATTTCAAAATGATTCTTTTTTCCTCATTCTACCCAGGCAGGAGGGGATTTTTCTCAGATAATTTACTTTGAGAACATGGTTGACTTCCTTGAGTTAAGTCTCACAAAATTGTGGGGGTCCCTCTATGACTGGGTGTCTCTGGAGTATTTAACTCTCAGATTTATCCATATTGAGCCTCCAGTAATTCATTGATTACTGTTCAGGTTTTCCTATCCTGGCACTTCTTCCTTCAGTGATTTCCCATTGTGAGTCTCTGCTTCTGTAAGCTCACTCCTTATATGTCTACCTCTCAAACCTTGGGGCAGCAGTTGTCCTGTGTCCTTCCCTCTCTTAGAGATCCTAGAAAAATTGTTGATTTTCCCATCAGTTTAACTTTTTACTTGTTAGGGTAGAGTCACAGCTTCTAAGCTCCTTACATGTGGAACAGAAATGAGAAATCATAGTTTCTTTTGATTTAATTTTTTTAAAGAATATGAAGAGTTAAAATCCATATTTTATGAATACTTCAGAAAATTTGGTTTTCAAAGTAGAGAACCAAAATGTATGAGATAGAGCATCTTAAATCCACCTAAATATTTACTCCTAAGACATATGGTGGCCCTCTCATTCTGGAGTTTATGGATTTTATACCAAGGATAACGTTGCATTAGAAAGGTATATTGTAGTTGGTGTGGATATGTTACAAACTGTCCAGTACTAATGTATAATGAACTGTTCTTTACCAGATAGACTGCTTGTTTACAATACTCAGTTAATACATCTGGCTGACTTTAATTGCATTAGCTTTGCTGCACCAGAGGTGGCATAACTTTCGTGTGAGATAATTAGGTTTATTCAGTTTAAACGGACACATTAATGGAGCTCAGCAAAGCTCAGTTAAATCTGCTTTCAAGGCAAAAATCACAATGTGAGGCATTGTGGGTAATGTTATACAAATTGCCATATTGGCAGAGAAACTGAGTAAGGTTTCTGTGGTTCCTATTGACACAAAATGAGTTTCTCCACTTGGAATATCAAGGCAAAAACAGCGAGATGCCTGTGTTGTGATTTCTCTTTTTCAGTGCTTATCAAAGTGATACAGCTGTCGGCCTTATCAAACAAATTGTTTTCTTTCACTTTGGTCTTCTTTAAGTAATTTTTTAAAGTTTTTAAATTATAACGAGAGTAGATACTGTTTCACAACTTAAACATAATTTGTCTTCCACTAGACACAAGCCATAATCAAAGATTCATCTTTGTATTGCCTCCATTTTAATAAGGGTGTTTATCAAGTAAGCAAGCCAGAACACATATATAACCTTATTGAAATAGTTATAATGCCCATTTTCAATGAGTGGCAGCTTTTATTTGTCCGTATAAATGTGTTTATGTGTGACATAGCTTGGTGCTTGAAGAAAATATTAATGCCCTTACTTGAGTTAAATATGTGAAATTTACTAAAACTGTTCCACCGTATGCCAACAGTATTTGTAGCAATATGACTTTATATTGACTTCACATTTTAAATGTCTATTCTAATAATAGGACACTGATTTTGATTAAAATTTTTTGAAATTTTAGTAAATTAAAAATTAACTTAAAAATTTTTTGCAGTCTGATAATGTGATTGTAAAAAGTTAATTCTCACTCTCTATGTATTATATACCCATATTTCAATGTATAAACGTATTTAAATAACTATACATGCATGTGCAAACATTAATATGCAAACAGGTATTAAATATGCAAATATATATTATATAATATATAAATATTGTATATATATTTTTTCTGTGGGTGAAATTGCCAAATGTTCTCTGCCCTTAGCCCACTACATAGAATATCCCTCCTCGTTTTAATGCTACAGAGAATTTAGAACACATTTGGTATTGTGTTCTTCTTCTTCACTTTGTCAAACATATACAAAATTATATTTTTCAAGAGCCTGTTAATGTTCATTTTAAATAATAGCACAGAAATTTGTTATGGATATGTTGTAATGCTTATCTAACATCTATATTCTTGGATTATTAACTACTTTTTAAATTAGGCAACATCAATGCATAAAAAAGAACAAATATATGTCATCTTTAGGTTAGCAGAAAAAATTATTAGAAATGAATAGATCAACATGATATAAGAATGCTTACAGTGGGGGTATGATAAATAAACAGGGTTCTGGTAAATAGTTTTATATTTTTCTTTATGGTTTTACTTCTGTGTAGAGATTATACAACTTTTAAATATGAAGGACCTTAAAAGAAAATAAAACTTTGAAAAATGATATCTAGAAATGTAATAGCATTTTGATATTTACATGAAATTGGAACATTGGACAAATTTGGATAATCTTTGTTTTAAAGAGATAAAAAGTTTACAGAAGAAAAGATTCATACCAGGGCACATGATCTCATTTTTGATATTGAAATTCAGAAATCTGATGGCTGATGTTATCACTTATTAATATCTTAAATAGTATATAAAACAGCAAAATTATTCTGCTGTTATAGAAAGCCAATTAGTGTAAAAAACTTAAGGGAACATTTTATATGATAAGATTTAATAGTGATAATAACAGATAAAATAATAATTGATAAAAAATAACAGAAAGATAGCTAAGGGCTTTGCATTTTGATGTACATGGAGTTTGGAGTTTTTATGAATACATTCTACCACCAGTAAAATACGAGCTCTACTCTAGCAAAATGTGACAGTTTATATTTAAAGTTGTAAAAAAGCATTGGAGTCTTGTGTTTATTGGATATATATATATATATAATTATATATAAAACCAATAATGTATATAAAATTAAATATAAATTAAATTATAAATAATTTAACCATCAGAAGAAGGTTTCCTTGAGGAAGCCATATCCATGTTAGGCTTATAAATATATTTATAAATTAATATATACAATTTTTATAATATATAAAATTTATTTTATATATATATATATATCCCACCTAAGAATTTTAGGGGTACATAAAATGTTTTCTCTTTTTATTACACGTTTTTAAGGAAAAGAAATTAATTTAAAAATGAGAGAGAGGGCTTCCCTGGTGGCGCAGTGGTTGAGAGTCCGCCTGCCGATGCAGGGGACACGGCTTCGTGCCCCGGTCCGGGAAGATCCCACATGCCACGGAGCGGCTAGGCCCGTGAGCCATGGCCGCTGAGCCTGTGCGTCTGGAGCCTGTGCTCCGCAGCGGGAGAGGCTACAGCAGTGAGAGGCCCGCATACCACGCCCCCCCCCCAAAAAAAGAGAGAAATATTTTTGTCTCAAAACTAGAGCTTTTATTTTATATCCAGTTCTAATCCTAATAATTTCAAAAAGCAGAACTAAATAATATGAACGTTGAATATACATTGGTCATTTGTAGAGAATGAAGTATGCTATATGATTACATTTTCCAGTATTGAAGCTTCCCCCTTCACATATGCTTATTTCACAGGAATTCATGTATTTATTAAACAGCTATTTATTTATTTATTGGCTACAAACTACAAGTTACTTTGTTAGATGTTAGGATACAATGGTGAAAAAGACAGAGTCCATGCCCTCAAGGAATTTATAGTGGCTGGTGGGTGGAGAATGTTTTAATTTTTTTAACTTTTAAATTTTGAGATAATTGTAGATTCATATGCAGTTGTAAGAAATAATACAGAGAGATCTTATAACTTCACTCAGTGGTAATGTTTTGTATGACTATTGTACCAAAACCAGGAAATTGACCTTACCTCAGATTTCACCAGTTTACATGCAATAGGTGTATTTAATTCTATGCAGTTTTAGCACATGTGTAGATGCGTATGACTACCATCACCACAGTTAAGGTAGAGAACAATTCTATCACAAGTAGGAGTATTTTTAAATAGATGTTTTAAAATATTTTATTATTTAAATGATTTTGATAAATAATCTCTAAAATATATGACCCATGTCACAGTTTTATTCTAAGGTTATACACAGACACATATCACACAATTTTGATAACTTGGAATAAATATTATGAACATGCATGTTTTCATTACATCGTAAAATATTTATCCATCTGCTCTATATACAAATATTTTCTTTTCCCTCAATAAATAAAACTGTCATCACAGTTACTCTTCCTAATTTAACCTTTTCTTTAGTCTACCCTTTGAAAAATTAAGAATGGCAAACTGAGATACCAAAACTCGTCCTGCCAAGGTTAACCTCAAGAATAATATATCAATGAGCACAAGTATAACGTGCAGTGCTTCATTGAATATTATGATTAATTTTGCGCATAAAAAGTTCAATCTTCTGGATTTCCTTTGCAATTTTAGGAAAAACTTACTGAGGATTCACAAAATCTCCATACGAAATAGACTACAAAAACATTTAAAGACAGTTTGTACTTGATGGGCCGGAACAGAACAAACTGTAGACTTCATTTGTCTACAGTAATTTCAGTTATTTATGATACACTTCAGCTTCATTGTGTTTTTGAGTGATTCTTTTCATTAACTTATCTATTAACTCTTTCTGTGCACTCACTGTGTGTCAAGTAGTATACTAGGTGCTTTGTACAAAATGGAGAAATATCTTGTGGAATAAACAGGTATTATTTTAATAATCACAAAATTATGGTCAGCATCATGGGTGAGTGCATAAGAAGGTATATTTCTAATTTTCTTTTATATATTTCTTTCTTACATTTTGAATCCATCTTTCATAACTTTAAACATTCAACCATGCATATTTTGTTATTATCTAATAACTATTATCAGATATTTTAAAATTTTAATCCTGAATACTGGCAAATTACCTTTATTTTCATTTTTTAAAAAATAATTTGGACTTAAACAGATTTGTTGTTGATGCTTCCTCTGTGAGAATCAGAAGAGGTTTTTTGAGATTGTGTTCTTCTAAAATTACATTGAGTTTTCTAGTCTCTGTCTTCCTAATTTAGGACTAAATTCATTCATTTATTCATCAAATATTTATTGAGCACCTGCCATGTGGCATAGAATGTTTTATATTGTGGGGATATATCAATAAATATCAATAACCACAACATCAAAAAATCTGATCATCATGGAGCTTACCTTTCAATGGATACAAAGATACACTGAATTATTTCTTTTGCTCAGGAGTTCTTTCTACAATCCTGACAGTATACATTAAATCTTAAAAGTCATGTAAAGGAGGATTATATCTCATAAGAACTTTCTTTTTTCCCATGTACTGGTAAGGCTTGAACAGACAGTATTTTTTCTCTTGTGATCTCCTTCTTGCCAGTTGAGTGGATCTTATGGTACACTCATTCATCTATGATAGAGAGATCTTTGAGCAAATTAACTTTATGCTGAGTTCAAAATTCCAACTTAAAACCTTTCTTGGTTTCAAAGTCTTTTCCTTTATTCACAAAGCAGCCTTTAAAAACCAAGGCTTTTTTCTTTAGAGCAGCCTTTAAAAATCAAGGCTCTTTTTAAAATGTCCTAAAGGCAGCTATAACATTACATTTTCATTTTGGTTTCTTGCTCCCTCTTTACTATAAGTCACATTTTATTCAGATTTTTGAGATAGTTGAGATTTGACAATTAGACATTAGGATAATATGTAAGAAATTTATTTATTTACTTATCCGCCTTTCTGTACCTTTATATCTTTCTTATTACCAAATTCAAATTTTTCTTCTAAAGAATGGTACAAAGTTTCTATTATATGAATGATTCTATGACTTCTAAACATAGGAGAATCAAAATGCTGTTGAGAAATCTTTCAGGTTATCCATTTTCTATTTATTGGAGCATAACCTGATTTATAAATTAAAAAATAGTGATGCTATATAATGCATATTTGAAAGTATGTGATTTTCATTTTCTTTTGGCTAACACATCTCCATTTGCAAACTACTAATTTCCTATTAAATCTACTTTTACTAATGGTTTATTTTATTAATGTTTAAAGTCTTATTTAAGTTTTGTATTGAAGCTATTTTAACATAGCTCTAAAAGTAAATGCTAAGTTAGTATCAATATGTACTATACTCAGAAAATAGTGTAATTTTAAAAACTTATAACTTTAATTTTTCTTGTAAAGCAATTGGAACATAATACATGCTTTTGCTTGCAGAAATTAAATGGACATTAGTAATCTAAAGAAAATTGTAGTTTAAATGGTTTCTTACAAGTATAAATGATATATTTATTTAGGAATAATTGTCTGATTTTCCAGTTACATAAAGAATGCATGTACCTGTGCATTTTTAATATAGTTGCTTTAAAACTTAACAGAGGCAATTTACTATTTGTGTAAAATATATCTGAATCTTAATTAGAACTCTGAAAATCTGATACAATATTGTGCTCTGTGAATAAATATTTTCCACATACACTGAAGGTGGATGTGTAAGCCGAAATGCTTTAGATAAACCTAGAAAAATTTCTTTCCTTTCCTATATACACATACAAAATACACTTAAGTTTGAAATGATAGGTCTGCTCACTGGGAGAGAGAATGTAAGTTTCCTTTATATATCAGTGCTTCGGTGTGAACAAACATCTTGTACCAGTTTAAACTTGACTACAAAGTGTTTTATAAACTTTTCTATAGCCTTTGCAAGTTATTGAGGTTAATGGTCAATGCAATTGCCATCTCTTATGCAATAAACTACTTTATTTTTGTCTGTGAGTTCTTTAAGGAGTAATACAAGCATAAAGGGTGTATTCAGCATACATGGAATATAACCCTATTAGAGTAGCCAACTAAATTACAGAATCTCTGAAGCAGAAAAGCTGCCAACTGTAAAATGATGGTCTTTCTATTCTTGAATGAAATGAAATGATAAAGCTGCTGATTTCAATAAAAGAATTTGAACCCAAAATTCAGTCATACAACATGAACCTAATAAAATTGGGATGGCAGTACACATAATCTATTTGATGATTGCATTGAGGAGAAAAAAAAGAGGCTGATCAGAATGGCTCTGAATAAGAGCAGTAGAGAGAAACTACTTCTCCATCTCAGGGCTGCTATCCCAAACCACCTGTTAAAGTATGGTGTCGTCACTACATTTATCATAGTCGAAGTCTTGCTCATTAAAGATGGTAATGTTTCTAGACATCAGAAACTAGATTGTTAACTAGAGACCTCAAAATACGCTGCTAAGTCATGTTACTGATGATATATTTAATAATGGTGACTTATATCACTTTAAATTTTATTTTATGTATTGGAAGTCATCCATATTGTAGTTGGAGCCTCTATAATTTTTATATATTTGGTATTCTGCAGTACTTGCTATTTAATCCTTATCAGTCTCCTCATTCTATTTTTAAAAATTTTCCTTGATTTTTTTCCACAGCTATAAACCATAAATTCCAAATTAACCTCCAACTAAAAACTAAAATGTATTCATATTCAGCTGCTAAGGAATTTGATAGATGAAATGAAGTAAGTCAAGAAAGAAAGAGAAAGTTTGGAAAGCATTCTGCTTTTAACCCATCTCCTTTCTACCGACGTATTTTGTTCAGGTTCAAGCTTACAGAAAACAAAAGATGGTTATGTATTTTATTCTTCATTACTTTGCATTGCTTTAATATTTTTATAATCTAGCAAATTCTCTCCATCTCTCCCTGCAGGAGAATGGAAGCTGGTATAAACATCCAAATTAGCATGAGTCATTTCTCCTGAGAAGACATTGCATTCTATATGTCCAGTAACCTTATAAATACTGTACTTTTTTTGGAGGCCTGAGATGTATATAACAAAGTAAAGTGTTTCTGGATTGAACTATCACTGTCACTAAGATGGAAAGATTTAAAAATGTTCAAAAAGCATGCACAGTAGAAACAGTCATAGAAGAAGAAAGGGGAGGAATGGAGTTTAGAATTGATGGTTAAATATTATATCAGGATTTTTTAGTCATCAGAATTACAGTAGATCACATAAGCTCTTACTAACTTTACCATAGTTGTTAAAAAATATAGTACATCTATACATTGTCCCCAATATCTTTCCCTTCTCTTATCTCATTCTAACTTCCTGTCCCTTCATTTCATGCTTATCCCTATACCCAGTCTTTAACCAAAGCTTGAAGCATATGGTACAGAAAAGTCAACTACACATTTTATGTCAACATTTTCCAAAGAAAACAAGCAAATAGGATTTTTAGGTATGCCTGTTAAGATAAACTTATGCTTTGGAAAAATATACCTCTGAAATTCTGTGGCTTAATACAATCAAAATTTATTTCCTGTTAATTATATGTTCCCAAAACAGGTGGCAGGGAGTTCTACTCTCTGTACAGTTGACCCTTGAACAACATGGGGGTTAGGGGCACCGACCCTCTCTGCAGCTGAAAATCCAAGTATAATTTATAGTCAGCCCTCCATATCTGTGGTTCCTTGTATTCCAGGTTCCACACCATGAGTTCAACCAACCACGGATTGTGCAGTACTGTAGTATTTACTATTGAAAAAATCCAAGTATAAGTGGACCTGCACAGTTCAAACCCATGTTGTTCAAGGGTCAGCTGTACTAACAAAAGGATCCAGGCAACAAGAAACTGCATCTCGGACAAGGAAAGTATAGAATCACAGATTCATGCATTGGTTCTTAAAGCCCCTGCCCAGGAGTGACACAAGTCACTTTTGCTCCGTTACACTGGCCCAAAGTTATATGGGAACAGGAAAGTGCAATTCTGCTATTGGCCTAGAAGGAGAACTAGAAATGTTTTGTGAAAAGCAATAATGATTATTCTTCAAAATTGTGAACAAACTTAATTTAAAAGACTCTTTTTTAAAAAAGTCACCTTATTGAATGTTTATGGAAGGTTCAATAAGCAGCCAGATCAATATTTACACCTGGAAATTAAAGAAAACACCTAGCTAGGCAGGCATGAAATTGGTAGTGCTATAGATATATCATGAGTACATATCCATAATTTTATCAAAAAGCCCCCTTAAGAAAAACAAAAGAAGTGGCTCTCTTGGTACATCAGTAATATGTACATTTTCTTCCACTAATTAGAGTAAATTTCTTGAAAGAGGGTCTTCATTCAGGCTATTTAAGAAAGAATAAAAAGCAAGTAATTGATGTGTTTTCTTAACTCCTTTCACACTTCCTTATTTGTAGGGCAATCAACTCAAAGCTGTTATCATCTAAAGGCTTTATGAGAAATGTGTGAATTCTCACTCAATATATGAATATCAATTTGCATTAAAAAAATCAAAATGTTTATGAATGCTTGAATGTTTTCTTCATCATGAATCTAAGCTGATATCACTGGCTATACTTTTTATGTGAAATTTGAAAACTCAACCATAGATAAAAGGTACACATTTTTCATAAATCCTTTTATATGACATTTCAAATATATAAAATATGGAGTAAATTGACACCCAGCTACAATTTTTTGTGAATTTAACTTAAATTCCATGCAGATCATAGAATTGCATGATTTTATTGTTCAGCTTTCCCTTCCCACTTCCCCACTGCATATAAAGGAAGTAGATTTTTAGAAAAAATTAACTTAGTGACTTCACCCAACAGTATTTCAACTCAGTTCTTATCAACAACTATTCGTTGAACCTATATGTCTTACAAGGCACTTACCAGGCGTTTAGAAGATATGAGGTCAAAAATTTATAGAGTTAATTTCTGCCCTTGGGTGTGTTTTACTTCATGTTTTCTCCGCACATGTATACATGGTCACTCTTTGGGGATGCTATTGTTCTTATTTATGTCAGTTGATTGTTGCATAGTGTAGGAATAACCAGAACACAAGATGGGCCTTTGTTCCCTGAGACTGGCTCCAACAGGAGAGCTTGTTGTGATTTTCTAGGATGTTGAGGGGAGTAAATCATCTCCTTTTTGGACCTCGAAGTCATAATGTGATAAGGAGGGAGAGAATGGAAAGTGCAGTGATAGCAATCTCTCTGGGGCAGAAAGAAGAGAAAAAAGCAGATTGTGGGCTTAACAACGGGTGATGGAGGGTAATAAGTACAGGTGGGATTTTTGTGTTGACCTTAATTCTGAAAAGCCCCAAGAGGCCACTGAAATTTTATATAGTTCATATTTTTATTTCTTTGGAATCTTGTTCTATAACCCATAGTCTTGACCTGTCACATAAAACCATGTTTAAAAGAAATAAAAATAAAAAGATTGTGTCAGCACTTTTATGCTCAGTGTTCTGGAATAGAAGTAGAAAAGGTGCAAAAAGGTCTCAGTTTATGTAAACAAATAGCATTTCAATCAATATAAGAAAAGAAGTTGTGTTTGATTAGATAGAGGAAGGATCTCTACTTGATTATTTTTCCTTCCATATCATTTGCTATTAATTGGTTTAAAAAAAAAACAACTTTTTTTTGTTTTGTTTTCCCTAAGCGTGACTTTGTAACTATAGAACAAGAGAAGAATGCAAAAATCAAAAAGCAAAAATGTTTTATTAAAAAATCCTTCTAATTGAACATGCATCTCCTCCTAACGACTCAGAATGTGATAGAAGGAAAGATAGGATTTGAAATGCAGGGTATATTCTTAGGCACCTCTTACTACTTCTATATCAAATATTAAAAGCTGCATAAAAAGTCAAAACCACTGAGTAGTCAAAACATTCAGTAATTAAGGTATCAATTACTCCATGAGGTAAAGACCCTGACCAGCTGAAGTTCTGGAGAGGGCAAATGAATACTAGAAGAATGAAAAGGTAAATATAAACCATGACTTTGTGACATGTTACAGAAATGAGAACTTTAGCTGCTATGAATATTTTTCCTTTGCTTGTTATATGTTTAGTTTATATATTTACTGTCTTCTTCTTCTTTGTCTTCATCGTCATCTTCTTCCTGATCCCTCTCCCTCTTCCCATTTTTTCTCATTATTTATTTAAAGATTTTTGTTGGTATTTAATTTTATAATTTAGTCCTTAGTTTATTAAAAGTAGAACTGTTACTATTTTAGGGATCAGTTAACATCATTTAGACATGGATGCCACACATGTCACCCAGAGATGGAAACAGTGAGTGTTTGGACTTTGAAATCTTTGTTCATATCAAGGGTAGTTATATCTGGTTAAGAGAAAGTGTTTTTGTTTTGTTGTGTTTCAAAGGTCAAAAATAATAGAGGATTTTGATGGGAGACAGAAAGGCTGGAATATGGAGGGGGAGATTTCACCTTTTGTATTGCCACCTGTTCCTACCAAGGTCGCTTCAGCAATGATATAGTTGGTTTTAGTCTTCAGAGGTTTTTTTTCCCCACCTTTCAGAACCTGTCGTATTATGTCCTTTAAGAGACAGCATCACCAGCCACCCACCTTCTCTTACTTGACAGTTACCAATTCAAGGGAAGGTACCATGACTTTTTATCTGTATTAATCTATAACTCTTGTTAAAACAACAAACAGCAGAAGCTCTGATTCAAAGTAGGCATAAAGTAATAATTTGTTGAGTGAAATTAAAATGAGAGAAATAATTAGCTAAATAATGGCTTCTGATATTTTCTTTTCTTCTTGCACAGAGTTGCATTCACTTGTTAAATAGATGTTCATGCAGGGTCTTCCATGTACCCTGGTCTTGGTGATTCCTTGGTTAATAAAATTGGTACTAATGTAAATCTGAGAAAATACAAATCAAATTAGATTTCTTAGCATTTATGTAACTGATATTTTATTAGAATCTCTATGCTGGTAAAACCATGGATTTATTTTTAAATTATATTCACTTACCAAATGTTCAAGTAAATTATTATTTTAAATATTATATTCCATTGTGTTTATTTTTGATAGGTAATGATTCTAACTATGCTAGAATAGATAATTAAAGGTAAAAGCGGGTAGTAGAATTTGGATACTGAGGAACTGAAGTTAAAAATGAGCTTCTTACTTTTGTATGAGATTGTTAAGGTTGACCTATCTTCTACCTCATTGATTCTTTCCTCAGTTGTCATGAGTCTACCGATGAACCTGTCAAAAGCATTATTCATTTCTGATACTATGTTTTTGATTTACAGAATTTCCTTTTGATTATTTCTTATAATTTCCAACTTTCTCCTTACATTAGCCATCCGGTCTTATGTGTTGTCTACTTTGCCCATTAGAGCCTTAACATACTAATTATTTTAAGTTCTCTGTCTGATAATTATAATATCCATGCCATATCTGAATCTGGTTCTGATGTCTGCTTTTTTCTCTTCAGACTTTGTTGTTTCTTGCCTTTTGACATATTTTGTAATGTTGTATTGGGTAGTAGGAACTGGTAAATAGACCTTTAATGTAAGGATTTATGTTAACCTGGCTAAGAGTTGGGATGCATCCAATGTTGTTGTAGTTATAGGTATCAGAGACTTCAGATTCCTCTAGTGGCCTTATTTTGGGCTCCTTTCTTTTTTTGGGGCTTTCCTTTATACTGCTTCTTAAGAGGGCCTATATTTTGCAGCTATAGTTTACTGCTACTATGCTGGAATGCTGTTAATATGGCGGTAAAGTGTGGGGAGGAGGAGTCTTCTATAATTCTCTGACTAAATCACAATCACTTGAGACTGCATTTCAGGAATGTAGCCTTCACAAGTGTTTTTTCTCCTCTACAGGAGTCTAGCTTTTTATCCCTTCCCATTACCCCTCCCTTAGCTGCAGCATTCTTAATGTTTACTTCAATCTCTCTCCCTTATTGACTATGGGTTTTTTCCTCTTAGCTGAGCCAGGAAGACTGTAGCAGGCTAGAGTGGGATTGGAGTTTCCTTACCCTAACTGGGGTAAATTTCCAGTATTGCCCACTTGTGACATCCTTCCCCTGGAGAGATGGCCTTTATTAGGGAGAAGAACGTGGGAGGCTTTCACATTGGCTACTCTTCTTCCCACTGCCAGGGCCACAAGGAGGATTGTCCTTGAATCCTTGCTGTGAGAACCAGGTGGCGTTCCTGGAGGGAAAGCTAATGAAAGTGTGCGGCCCAGCTATGACTGTTGCCCCAGGATTTGTTCAGTTGCACACTGATCTATACCCAGCTCTTTTCTTAGAATACTGGGAATATTTCTCAACTTTATAGAAATATAGTAGATTTATACTGCTTGTTGTAAGTTTGAACATAACATTGTGACAAGAAAACCAATAAAAGAGTTAATTAGTGCTAATTAGCAGGGTAAAGTAGAGAGGTCGTGGAACTCAAATCCAAGAAACTGGCTGTGTATTCGTACAAAGAGTACACCTCTGAGACTCTAGTCCCCAGTACCATAGAAGTGTTCAGCTTGGGAGTTCTCTATGATTATTTAACAAACATATGATGAGATGAAGAACAAAGGCAAGGTTCCCGCATTCATGAAGGTAAATCCTAGAAGGAGAAGGTTGACAATAAATAAGGAAAAATAAATGAGGACACAGGAAAATATCAGGTGGTGATGAGTATTCTACAAAAGATCACTGTAAGGTGAATTGATAGAGTTGTTAGATGCTACTTTAGATCAGGTGATTAGGGAAGGCCTAATGTTTAAATGACCAGGAGTCAGCTATCAAAGATAAAAGAAACACTAATGCAAGCTCCTAAAGTGGGAATAAAATCAGCATAATTTAGACCCTTTGAGAAGACTAGTTTTGCTAGAGGGTAGTGAGCAATAAAGAAACATTATAAATTGAAAAACAGAGAAAAATGGCCCTGATTATGTAAGAATCTGTAAGTTAGGTAGGGAGTTTAGATTCTGTTAGAAGCCACTGACAAATTTCCTTTTAATTCCATGATAATAATACTGCTTCTTGAAACAACCCTCACCTTCATTCTTTGAAAGTATGTAGGCTAAAATATACTTATATGATAGCAAAATAAAAAGCCGCAATATATCTGTGAAATGATTTCTGATATTTTATAAATTTATTTACATTTATTATCTCACTTGCAAATTATAATCATGAATAGAAATCTTCAAATGAGAGGGTAGATTTGAAGTTATTTTATAGTCTGTGTAAAGATATGTATAGCTGTATACAAATTGGGTAAAAATTGAGTTAATTGTCTTACTCATTTTCTACATGAGAAAAGTCTAGCTCATGATTTTTATTTTTTTATTTTGTTTCTTCCAATCTTTAATGCTCTTTTCTTGCCCAAAATACTAAGAGACAAAGTTTGAGAAGAACATTGAAATGAAAATGTAACTGACATTTCTGTTTTCTCTACAGGTCTTTCAGAGATTATTTTTTTAATTTTTAAGAATGTAGAGGCCACTTGTATCATTAACTTGTAGTTAGAGTCATGTTTAGAGGTTATTTTTCTCTTCTTTTTTTTTAACAGGTTTATTGAGATATAATCAATATACCAAAAAAAAAAGAAACTACACATGTTGAAGGTATACAATTTCTTTATTGTTGTTTTTTACATCTTTATTGAAGTAAAATTGCTTCACACTGTCACGCCAGTTTCTGCTGCACGACAAAGCGAATCAGCCATACACATATATCCCCACATCCCCCGCCTCTTGCGTCTCCCTCCTACCCTCCCTATCCCACCCCTCTAGGTGGTCAAAAGCACGGAGCTGATCTCCCTGTGCTATGTGGCTGCTTGCCACTAGCTATTTATTTTACATTTGGTAGTGTATATATGTCAATGCCACTCTCTTACTTCGTCTCAGCTTACCCTTTTCCCCCTCCCCATGTCCTCAAGTCCATTCTCTACGTCTGTGTCGTTACTCCTGTCCTGCCCCTAGGTTCTTCAGAACCATTTTTTTTCTTAGATTCCATATATATGTGTTAGCGTAAGGTATTTGTTTTTCTCTTTCTGACTTACTTCACTCTGTATGACAGACTCTGTGTCCATCCACCTCACTACAAATAACTCAATTTCATTTGTTTTTATGGCTGAGTAATATTCCATTGTATATATGTGCCACATTATTGCTTTTATGCTATTGGTTGGAACTCAGTCACATGCATACATCTAATTCTGAATGAGCCTGAGAAGTGAGACCATCCATGTGCCAAAGGACAGGAAATGAGTTTGGTTAATTGGTAGCGGTCTCAGAGAGACTCTCAAACAAGGCAATATGTGATTTGTTAATATATAAACCAGGATGAGATGGACTCAGTTGGGAATCCTTAGAAATAAATATTAATTTGCAACACTGCCCTCTGAAATCTGTTTGGTAGGATCATTCTTCACACATGCATAAAATCTCAAATCTCTTCCACAGCTTTTCCACTCATTTGCATATAATAGCAAATATCTCAGTCTGCAATTATTAAATAAAGTCCTATCCAAGCTAATATAAGAAAATAGATCTCTGATCCAATTTAAAATTTCTTTCCTACTTATTTTCAGCATGACTTAGGCTTTGAAATCTACAGTGGAGGCAGTGAGCATTGGTCTTTTTCACTGTTCCTTGGGCACATAGTAGAAATTCTTAGTGACCTATTAGTTCTACAGAAATGGGAGTCACAGTCATGGAAGACAAGGTGATATG